>NW_017727766.1:124753-137109 GCF_001865875.1 Lupinus angustifolius | reverse complement strand
TTAGGCACACGTTGTCCTCATCAAAACCATGACGTTCAAGGAGAGCTTTCCAAAGTGTTCCTCTTGACATGCACACTTTCACCTTGATCTTATCTTTCTTCTTATTACCATTAATACCATTGTTATAGTTGTTGCATTTCCTAGTATTTCTTGTTTCAGAATCATAATCTTGGTTGACTGAGTTAGGTTTGTTTGATCCATGGCCATACCCCTACACATTCTCAGCCTCATTCTTCCTATCTGTATGACATCTTTAATTTTATTTTCTTTGTTTGTCACTGTGTCCAAGATTTCTTTTCTTGAATTGGACACTTAGAGTCTATTGTGATTGTCCATCACACATTCTTTCTAAAAATCTCTATTCATAGGCTTCTAATGAGCCTTGTAGCTCATCTATTTTGAGGTTATCAAGGTCTTTAGAATCGTCAATTGGAACTATCACATGATCAAATTTAGTAGAGAGGGTTATGGGAATCTTTTTAATTATACCTTGTTCAGGAATTGCTCACCACAGATTTTCATCAGATTGGTTAGGCTTCGAATTCTAGTGAAATAGTCAGGTATATTTTCTCGCTTCTCTATCTGGAGCAACTCATATTACCTTCTCATCATCTACAATCTGACTTTCTTCACTTTCACACCACTAGAGTAATATTTCTCTAAAATCTCCCAAACCTCCTATGAAGATGATGCAGTTGAGATTTTTTTCAAAATTCAATGAGCTCACACACTGATGTATCAAGAAGGTTGCTTTATAGTCCTTCTTCTTAGCCTCCTTCAACTCCTCTCTGTGCATCATTAGGATTCTCTTAAAATGGTTGAACCCATCTTGCACAACTTCAAGGAAATCTTGAAAGCCAAAGATTGCTTTCATCAAGATACTCTAGTGTTGATAGTTCTTTCCATCAAAGATGGGAAGATTTATTGTAAAGCCATTTGAAGTTGCCATCTTGTTGTAAGCTCCACAAGTTCCAGATCTTGCTGTTCTTGATACCACTGTTGGAAGAAAAAGAAAGGAAGAAAGAACTTAATCGATTAAAATATGGGTAATCGATTATCAAGTGAGATGTAAGAAGAGAGGGAAAATTTGAATAATACTTGTTTTTCTTTATTTCAACTATAGTGCTTTTATAACAGAAATAACAAACTGGTTAATTCATTATACAATCTATCAATCGCTAAACGAAACTAGATAAATGAATTAAACTATTCTCAACACCATAGAGTCTGAATTCGGGTCTTTGAATTGAGATACTCAAATTAAGACTCTCAACCAAAAAATGAAGAATAACAGTCTAACAAAGAGTATGATGTTAAGACTTTTCATAAAATTATATAGTGGATGCCCTAAGATCATGCATGGTATGCATATTTACCTAGAAAAAATAAATACAATAATGCTTTGAATACATGTTTGTTAGTAGTTTTTTACTAGTACAATTTTTTTCCCTTTTATTTTTAGGGGAGATAGATAGCACTCTTCTATAGGTTTGTATCCGGGACTTAATCTTTATGTCCCAAAATTTTACTAAGTTAATTCTTGTGATACTTAATACATTCTTTTAGAAAAGGGTTGGAGCTGAATATGAAATCCACATGATATTGTTTGCTTGTTATATCTTTCAACGTATACGTAACAATTTCAGAGCGATTCTTGAAGAAAAATAAATCTTCCTCCATAATAGATCATTATCATTCATTTTCTGGGATCCCATTACTTATACAACTTGCAACATCATTTTAATGGTGCTATAGATAACTTTCTATAACGCGGCTTCAATTATTTTTTTCTAGCAGATTCTAATTTCTAATATATTGGCAGTTGGATCTTCTTGAGGTCAAATATCAGCGATATTATAGATCATAGATCCCAACATATTGCATTCTTGATAGTATTCGGTCTTTTCATCCACTTGGTTTGGAGTATTTTTTCAATATGTTTCCCTTCGTTTTGTCCATTGTTATTTTGGCTGAATAATGACTTGGTTGATGATGTATGTACAAGCCGACTCTGATCTGGAAAGTCACTTTTGGATTTCAATTTAAGCACTACCGTAGTAGATGTAGAAATAGAAACAACTAAATATTCACTTTCTTTCTTATAGTTTTTCGTGTGTACTAATTTAATTATTGAAAAAGTAAATATTCAAACTACGTATTTAAATATCATGAATATAAAAGGCAAAATAATCTTTATAAGGTCATAAAATACTAAAAAATATTTATTTAAACATATTTGATATTTTTTTGATTATTATAGACTTTTCAAAATTTCAAGAATCCAATTGAATCCAATTGATACATATAAAAATTTTGAGTAATCAAAATATAATAAATGATAATATGACACTCTATCTGAACTGATATGATCTATTTAAAACAAAAAATTATCTTACTAGAATAGGCTTTGAGCCAGATAAAAATAACCTACAAGACCTAATTGGGTGACCTGATGAAGTATATAATATATAGTAATTATTACTTATTTTTAATTACTATTTTATTATCAACTGAAATTCTACAACGTAAAAGGGCTAAAACAATAACTCAACAAAAGTAAGTCAAATGGCTCATTGTCACTTTCAACAACAAATAACCAACAAAACTAAGTCAAATGGCTCATTCTCACATTCATCTCTCTGATTCTCACTCATCATAAGTTTGTAACTCATGCTAACATATGTTACCGTTCTGATTCAGTTAACCCTTACAAAACACAGTTACCGCTGCTCGTTCACCATCATTACCACTCACCTAGCAATTTAAATGTTTATTTAAATACAAGTCAGCTGACTATTTGAAAATCTTGTTGTATAGTAAGCTTTTGGTCAAACTAATAGGCTAAATACTAAATAGACCTTAAAATTAAGTAAGCCAAGTAAAAAGAATTGTTTTTATAAGTTAATAAGGCAAATTTAGACTTAAACAAAGTTTAAATAAACAGAACTTATTAAACACAAAGCTCGAAAAATAGTTGTGATTATTTTTATATAATCGATTAATAATAAGTATCAGAGTTATAGATAAAAAAAATTCTTAATAAGAAGAATGAAAAATGAATGAATAATATTTTTATTACTGAATTGAATAAATTACAAATGTCAAAGAATATCTTTTATACCAAAAGAAAAGAAAACACAAAACAAAAATATTGTTAATAATATAATCAATTAATCTTGTTGATAATCGATTATTGTATGCAAAACTCAGTTTAATTAACTGAAGCAACTAACTAGATAATCGATCAAATATATTGCTAATTGATTATACAAAACAGAATCACAATTTAACATCATCTTCACAAAATCAATCAATTGCATTAATTGAAATCAGATTATTTATAAAAAGTAATTTTAGTAGGAACCCCATATCAGATGCGTGGACACGTCCTCTATTTCCGTCTCTCTTCATTTACTTTTCACTTGAAAAACATTCTATTTTCAACAGGCATAAGCTTTTTAACCCAAATTTGTAGAAAATTCTAATGCCGTATTCCTGCACCCAATTTAAGAGCTTCCAATCAAACTAACTAATTCAACATTACTTCGAAATTAAAAAAAATAATGAATGAATAGTTAAACTTGACCCAAATATAATTCTATTTATTAAATTTATAAGTTGACTCGATTATATAAGTAATTTAAGGGAGAATGATTCTCATATAAAAATTATGACAATAATAAATTATCATACAAATACATTAAATGAATAAGATTAAAAATTAATTAATCACCATATAATCACTTAAAAAAATTATATGCACTTATCTTTTAATTTTTACAATTCAAATAAGATACAAACAATGCATATTGTTTGTTCTTATAAGTTAAAATTATTCTAATTTGAGTCAAATTCATATACATGTAGAAAATCTTTGATACATGACCTTCAATTAGTAGCTATACTTATTATTAATATTTATAGACTTTCATTTATATGTATAATCCACAAATCTTTAGGTCCTTTAAATTTATGTTGATGAGCAACATAAATTTAAATTCGTTAATCCAGTTGAAAGTTCATCAACTTTAATTTAACTGAAAATATAATTAATACAAAACTCCTAATGAAACTGGAGTAGAGTTAATCCTTAAGGTAAATGAAGTTAAACTCAACTCCAAGGTGACTACCCCCAACATTTTATTTTCCTTGTTTACTGGCTCAAAGACGTGAACTGTCCTTATCGACTGAAAAACACCAATCTGGGAAGAACCTATAAAATTAATTAATGTCTCTAAGTACATCAAGC
This sequence comes from Lupinus angustifolius, assembly GCF_001865875.1. Lineage (NCBI taxonomy): Eukaryota > Viridiplantae > Streptophyta > Magnoliopsida > Fabales > Fabaceae > Lupinus > Lupinus angustifolius. Next base: position 132,860 of record NW_017727766.1, on the reverse strand, counting down.
TTATTATGTGTATGGTACATCATTATAATCGTACTTCGAGGAAGAAATGTCTGCAAAAGCAAATCTCAAGATATTTAACATTAACAATAACAAATTCATCCCAAAAACCAACAAAACATTGATTTAGTAATATAAAATCTTACTAAATCTCCAAATAGATTAAAATGTTGATAATTCAATTCATGAAAACAATAATTATTGTAAAATTTGCCTTTGTTTTGTGCAGTTTATGGAATCCAACTCGCTTAAATTTTTATACATAAAAAAATAGTAGAATTATTTTTTTGGAATTACATAAAATTAATAATAGCACATATGAAGAAAACCAACTTAAGTTTACATGTTTATTATTATTAGTACTAGTGCAACTTTATAGAAAGGGGCAAGTGCTAGCCATGGTGTTCCGCACCAGACAAGAGACATAAGATGCAACACTTTCAAGCATGTCTCCTATGAAATCAAATATAATAAAGCAACCAACTCAGGTTAAACTTAAAATCCCAATAAAACGAAGTTAGATTGAGAAAAAAAGAAAGTGAATTGTTGAAACTAGCGAAAACATCCCCACGAAAATTCGAGTCTTTTGAAGGAGGTAGCGGCATCCTAGAATGTGTCATTCCCAATATTATGATATTTGGAAGTCGTTAAACTTGTCCTTTAACGTAGTTTCCACCAGACAACCTTTATGAAATGTCTCAATGAAAATTATACAATCTTATGGCTGACTTCCATTCATACATTTGTTGAATCCCGAAGAGAAATTCAGTAAGTCAGAGTTAAATCATTATTTATGAATCACGGTTAACTCCAATGTACAAATAGAATTGAGTAGGGTGCAAGCAGTTACTATTAATCATAAAATATGGTTTGTTTTAATTTTGTGATTCAGTTATTTTTAAGAAGTCATTTATGTTAGGTTTAGTATGATTTTACAAGTTTATGAAAATTGGAACTGAACGAAACTACATATTAAAGAAATAGATATTGAGGAATAATGTTGTATTGTTGTTTTGAATTCTTCAGGAAATTTTTGTGGCTTAAATTATCAATTTTGTGTAAATTGTAGTGTTATATATGTTACTAAATTATTATTATGTTAGTGTTATATATATGTTATTGAATTATTATTATGTTAGTGTTATATATATGTTACTAAATTATTATTATGTTAGTATTATATATATATATATTATTACTAACTAAATTGTTATATATACCAAAAAAATTCAAATGTACCAAAAGAAAAGTTGTTGGATATATATGTGATACTTTCTCAATATCATGATGATTTGAAATATATATTCTAACTTTGGTAGTATTAGATTTGAAACTAATATATATCATAAGTTGTTATACATATTTTGCTATATATATATATTACTAGTTATATATATATATATATATATATATATATAAATATATTATTAAATTGTTATATATAGAGGTAGTAAAATCATTTCACAATCCATAATCCATCCATATTAAATTCGTCCAAATTAAATTCATCCAAATTCATTCATTAGAGCTAATGAATTTAAATTGATACAATCTAATGAATAACGTTGATAAATGGGTGGATTCAAATTATTCCATTATATCCAATGAATATCTTTTTGAACGAATACCTAATTTATCCAAAAAAAACTAAAATTCAAAAAATGATTTCCTTTGTTTTTTCAATTTCATTTAATATTTAAAAAAATTAAATTCAAACAAATTCATTCATGATTCTCATTCTCATTTTTTGATATTTTATTAAATTGATATCAATTATAGAATATGTGTATATAGTTAATATTAAAAGTTTATCTTAAGTACATGACATATATAAGTATAAGAAAAAATGTATGCACCGACATTGTCTGAGCTTTAGAGTTTTACATATTGTCACTGTATCATCCATCATTTATATATAATCATCAATGACTCTTCAAAAAATAAAAGTAATCCAAATGAATGATGGATGATCTAGTGATTATGTATAAATTTTATACTGACAATGCATATATATCACACTATATAAGTATTTGTTAAAAACTTTACACCTAGAATATTAAACGTCACATGTTTGTAAAATATTTTTAATTTTTTTAAAGTTCAAAAAATAACTTTTTAAAAAAAATGATTTTGAAAGTGTTTTTTAAAATGTGATTTTAGAAAATGATTTATTGAGATAGTAGTTTGGAAATAATGATTTTCTTCAATTGTATTTTTAGTTCCAATAAAAAAATCAAATGTTCAAATGAATTGAATTCATCCATCCAAATCCATGAAAATGGAGTCATGAATGAATTAGGTGGATTGAAATTCATCAATTAAGTTTGAATATGTATGGATTTGATAACTTAAATATAATTTAAATGAGTTTATATGGAATGATAGATAGTTTTTCATTCATCCATTACCATCCAAATTCATCAATTTGTCACCCTTAGTTACTAATCGTGAATTTGTATTGTTACATATGTTAATAGATATATATTACTAAATGTGAATAGATATATATTACTAAATGTGAATAGATATATATTACTATTGTATATGTGATCATTCACTTTTTTCTTGCTAAATTATATAATAGATATATATGTTATTAACAAAAAATTATGAGTTTCAATTTTTTAATAATAATAATAGTAATGTTTTCCTTTTTATGGACAAAAAGTGTCTTTTGTAGTCCATTTTAAACTTTCAATTCATGTAAAAAAATTACAAAAAAAGATCATAAAAACTGTAGAACTGAACCAACAATTCATGAGCAGCTCGGGTCTTACAATAAAATTTGTGATTTAATAAGGTGAAATGAATCATATCTTCGTGTTTAATTCTATCATTAAATTGCACAAAAAACCGAATCAACTTTTACATCCCAACAAACAATTAAGGTTATAAGAGTCACTATAATGGTAACGTGATTACAATTATATTCGTATGTTTTCTGCAATTTTTCAAAATTGAACGTATCCATAACTGCGACTTTAAATAATTTCAAGACGTAATTATATTTATTTGTTCATCTACACATTAAATAACAATGGTATCCTATTAATTAAGAATAAATTCCCAACAATAGAGACAAATGGTCTTTGTTAACAAATTTTATTACAGTTGAATGTTTATTAGATACTGGGGTTGGTAATTGTTCAGCCCATCTTTTGTATAAAGCCCATATAATGGAAGTCGGTCATCCTAGAATAGAAAGTAGTTATTTCAGTTTTAGTTTTATTAAACTAATTAGTTAGCTTTCATTCATTTTGTATATATATTCTTCTTTGTAAACTCATAATCATTCAATGAAATTAAACACTTTCTTTTTCTTCCTAAATGTTCTGCAAATCCAATAAATTTCAGCTGCTTGTCACCTCGGAATAAAATCGTTGTCTAGCAATGCAATTTGGTTTCCTTGGACTACGATTATTCTAGTATTATTAGGTGTCTTAAACTTTCATTGGAGATTTATGGTTAAGACTTATAACAAGAGGTGTAACAATCTTAGTGATATATTTCATTTATTTGTTTATTAAGGATTGACCCTTTTGTAAACACTGTATAAATATATTTAGTATTTTGGGTAAATATTTTATTGGACTACTAATTAGTTTAAATTTATTTATCTTTTAGTTGACAAGTTAGTTTTGGTTATTATATTAATTAATTTTTCTTCCTTTTATATAAAATCTTCATTGTAACTTTTTAATTCAATCAACTCAATTTAATATCATTCTATCTATTCAATTCATGCATTCAAACAACTTCACATTCTTTTCTTACTCTTTAATTTCTAATAAATACTTTAAGTTTGATATTAAATGTCTTCCCTAAGTTTGAAACAATCCGAAGTAAAGAATCAAATTCAACATGACACCCAAAAAAATAAATATTCAAAAAATCAACAACGATAAAATTACCAGATTAACATGCTCAAAGTTCAAAGCCTGGTCAACAACTTCAGTCTAAAACCCCAAAGAAAAGTCAAAACTGAACATATGAATTTTTCTTAAAACGTAGAGCAATTCTCATTTCTAAGCACACAAAAATCCATCTGGAACCTTCTTCCCACAAGCATTAACAGTCAAACTAACAGCAACATGCACTTTGAGGTTGACAATTCCAAGCACATTGGACTTAATAGCTGTGCATAAACACACTGCTGCTTCAAGATCTGCAAGACCTTTTACAAGGGTGCAACACTTCTCACTTGGTTTAGTCCCAATGACCTCAGTAACCAAGCCTAACCAACTTCCACAAACACCAAACTTGAGTGTATCTTTGGGGCATTTGGCTAGCTTCTTTGGTATAGAGGGAGGTGATGCAGTACTTTTTGGTGGGAAGGGTAGATTTTCAATTGCAACACAATTGAAGAAAAGAAAGGTTAGCATAATAAAAGTGCAAGCTACCTTTGGATTCATTGGATTAATTCAACTTTTTTCGCAAAATAAATTAGGCCCTTGGTAGTAATTGGAATGATAAAGAGTTTGTTTTCCCTAGCTGGATTTTGTTATATACCAAGGATTAGGCTAAATTTTTTGCCCAACGTGTGGCAAGGAGTGAGCCATAAATAGATAGTGTTTTATCCTAAGTTGTTGGGTGGTCAGGGTTATAACATGCTCGCTGTAGCTGTTTCTTTGGAACCATGGTGCGAGTACTTTACAATCCAAGAGCATCCATAACCACAATTTTTAAAATTAGGTTCAAGCATTATTTTATTTTTTTGATATGCAATGTTTCTTTTCTGTTGTTGAAGGGGATAGGTAGACTATATATTTGATTAGGTGTAACTTTTGGCTTACACTTTTTGTCATAGAACTCTATAAAATAGGTTAACCCGTGGATAATATAATTGAAGCATTATAATCAATGTTTAAATATTACTCTACAATTAACAACAAGACGTTGATCTAGTGATGTAAGGCTCCGCAAATCTTTAGGATGGCCAAAAGGTCAAAAATTCAATTCATGGGAGCGACACTTGTTGGGAGGGACAACCACATACCCCAAAAGAGACTAATTCCTTACCTAAAAGGTGAGGATATAACTTTGGTAGCACGAAAAAATTGTACTCTGCAATAACAATTATGGCTTTAATATTGTGGTTTCGAGCGCATTGGTCACATTTCCCACAATTGTTTTTGAATTGTGATCAATGCATCATAACTACAATTAATATTTCAGCTCAACCGCAATTTAAAACATTGATTACAATTTGTTCAAATCCATAATTTTTTAAATGGATTCCATAATATATCTAATGTACACTATTATATTTTACAACATTTTTACTCCATCTGTCTCATACAAAGAATTGATTATTATATTAGAAACATTTCTCAAATTATATATGTTTCACTAAGGACAACTTTGTCTACAAAAACCCCTAATAACCTAGAGTTACACTATTTGTGAAGAACAATATAAACAAACCTGTTTTAAAATCCAAAACTAAGATCATGTAGTGAGTGCTATAAGCAGTGTTTTAAGTCACGGTTATGATAATGGTTATTGTGATTGTGACTATTGTAATGTAGATTGTGGTTGTTGCAGTGTGAATAATTTTGTGCTTTAAAAAATACTTTTGAACTCTATGTGGCTTGATGAGTCCCAAATGTGATCGATGCCGTTCCATTGCTACCTGATGCAACCATATCATTGTAATTTTGTGTAACAACACAATTACAGTATGATGTGGTTGAGGCAGTTACTACAACCGAAATATTGCAACCAAATCACATAATGCATTATGCAACTTGAACCACAGTCACTATAAGTAACTAAGACTGTAAATGTAAATGGGTGAAATAAGTGGAATAATTTCAAATAATGTTTCGATTCTTGGAAGTTTACACACCTAAAGTCTAGTTGTAGATGTTAAAAAATGAATCAAATTTAATGTTATCAAAGATATTATTTGGTCTAGTGGCATATTATGTGATTCTCTTTAGAACAACTTATATCACTATTTCGGATAATCATTACATTGTAGAAACTGATTTAAAATTACACCCAGAGATATGGCTTTCATCACTCAAAAATATAATTAATGTCACTCGAAAAATATATGTGACATGAAAAGAAAGAGAGAAAACAAATAGGGAAGAAAAGTTAAGGAAATACATCTTCACTAGTGTAATTTGCCAACAGCATGAAGACTCTATTTATAGCTCTAGAAATCCAAATGGCCAGAAAAACAATACAAATTGTACGGGTTATAAAAAAACGGATGAGAAAATGAAGCGCAAGTAGAGTGGTCGTTGGAGTGTGTGGATCATGTGTTAGCGTGTGTGGGATATACACTAGTTTGTGCCCAACATTAGACAACATCTGTTACACATGTGAGAACTTGTTCACATGGAATGACCACTTTTAAAAAAGTAATTAAAATAATAGTCAATTTGTCTAAAAGATTTACATAATAAAGTTAAAGCCAATTCCCGAACATGAACTGGTCCTAGTTGTGTTGAGCCATGTAGAGATGGTAGGCTGATGTAGGTGTCACACGCTTGTGGTGTGCATCCTCCCTTAGCACAAAGTCGTTGTATCCATTAGGGTTCACTCTAAGAAGCAATATCCTAACTTATAAACATTCTACAAATGTTGAATAATTTTGAGGTTGAATGAGTAATGAGTTTCGTGTTGAATGTGATTTTATGTGTTGAATGATTTTAAGATTGAATGAGTGAATGATTTTTGTGTTGAAAGTGATTTTCGGTGTTGAACGATTTTGAGGTTGAATAATTTTCTGATTTTCTGATTTTTAGGATAAACGAGTTTCGGTGTTAAGTGAGTGAACTTAAGATTACTGAATGAGTGTAAATGCGAGAAAATTTGAAGTTTTTAGGGTCTGATTGCACTTGTGATTGATGAGCATCAAGGATTCCACAATGCTCCTTAAAGAGAACGTTGTTGAATCTATCCATCCATGACATTCAACAACACTTGCTACAATGAACATTGTTAAATGTCATACATTCAAGGTCGCTTAATCAAAGGAGCACTGTTGAATATTTAAATCATAATATTTTATTACTCACTCATAATAATAAAATATATAGTGTTTTTATTACGTACTTGAATGATTGAAAGTTAAAGGTATATTCAACAATGCTTATTCAAAGGAGCGTTATTGAATCATTGAATATTTTATTATCCGATCGGAATACATTATTAAGGAATATAAAAAATATTAATTAATTAATTACTCAAATGAAGTGCTAATTTAGTGAGATTTATATATATATATATATATATATATATTTATAATAAAAAAATTAATTAATTTTTCATTTATTCAAATAATGTTAATTAATTAAAATAACGATATTTAGTACAACTCATTAAAATAATAAAAAACATAAAATAAAATGTAATTATTAATTATAAATTCTTAAATTTAGTAGCACTATGAAATTAAGACATTAAAGAGTGTTTATTTAAACAAGAGTTGTTGAATGTATGCATATCGCACATTCAACATCGCTAATTTAAAGGGGCGATGTTGAAACTATGTTCATTTCAATAAGAAACTGTGTCATTCAACAGTCGCTCATTCAATAAAGCGTTGATGAATATATGACATTCAACAATACTCCTATAAAGGTGCATTGTTGAATCCTTGATATTCAATAACGCTCATATAAGAGAGTGTTATTGTATATGCCATATGCAAAGATTCAACAATGCTTACTTAAAGAAGCATTGAGTATATGTGATTCTCATACATTCAAAGATGCTCATTTAAATTACCATTGTTGAATGTCATAATTCCTATTTCTAACACAGTTAACACATACATCTAGCAATAACATAACACAATACCGAAACACATTCACAACACCAAAAAATATTGAACAAAACATAAAATAAATTCATCAATTGTATACAAAATAGAACAGTTTATAAACACAATAATTGAACTGAACATAAATGTATTCATCAATTGTTTTCAAACAGAACAGTAATTGTAATTGTATTTTTTTGATTAATTTGATAAACCAAAATATTATATTGTATTCCCTAAGCTTGTAATCTATACATTGGATTCCCTAACTCTAAAACTAAGTATATAATTTGACCAATATTCTGTTGGATATCAGTGGTTACAATACACCTA
>NW_017727766.1:76758-124653 GCF_001865875.1 Lupinus angustifolius | reverse complement strand
ACTCAACTTAAACTAGAATCTAGTCTAAGCCTAGTACCAAATAAAAGACTTAAGCGCGTTGATTTGTTTGTGATCTTCAAGCTCTTTTAGGCACAAGTTGTCCTCATCTAAACCATGACATTCAAGAAGAGCTTTCCAAAGTGTTCCTCTTGACATGCACACTTTCATATTCCTCTACATCAAACTAGACTGAAGCTAACCATTGTTGAATGATCTCCTTCATGAAGTACAACATATAATAGCTGCAATATTTCTCGTTGTTTCGGCAGGAAGTCTATAATTAATATCAAATAAACTTATAAGTACCTATACTTGAAATATGAATACTACACATATAATTGTTTGAGATATGTGCCAATACCTTTATATGAGTTTATCTGATGTTGTTTGATGTAGATTTAGAGCGAACATGGACTCTGTAAATTTGCATCCCCCTAAAGAACAGAAAATGTACTTAAATACTAAATAGAAAGTGACAATGTACTTAATTTCAATGAATCAAAAAAGTATATACATTCTTCAATCCGACTAATGACAATCAAAATCCAATGTTGCCTAACAAAACATATGGATACAGTTAGGAAATGTTAAGCACAAACATACTAAAGACAATTAAATTATGTTTATAAAAAATGGTCACTCAAAACTAAAAGGTGCAAGGAATAAATCTGCATCTTCTCTATGTTTGATGAGCATATTAGTGACATGTTATGGCTGCCCCCTGTTCTTCTTTTTTTATTGGGGTTACTCATCACTAAAGAGGTAAATTGTGGGTACAAGAACATCATATTTATTTTATCTTTCAAAATAAGATTTTCATGCAAGTACATAACATATAATATCAATATTAGTTAATTATAACACCAATAATTAAATGCAAAAGTTAGAAATTAAGAAAATATAATTTACGTCATATATACACATATAATGGTTGAACATATCCAGTCATGTTCATATACTTCCTTAACTTCATCAATGCCAATGAATTCTTGGGTATTATACTCGAAGACTCCATTGGGAGTTGATATCGTAAATATAAAACCACCATCCAAGTTTTGTACATGTTTCATCATATGAGTATAGAACATGATATTCTTGGAGCTCATATCCCTTGAAGACTTTTAGACTTAGACCGTAGCTTACTACTTTGTTTTCTATGCTTAGACTTCACCACTTTTGCCTTCTCGGTACTTGAACATGTTTTTTTATAGGAAGGGATGTCATTGAGCCATCTAACTCCTTCTCATTAGGTCTAGAATGTTCATGTACCTGAAATTTTCAATAGAAAACATATCAATTAATAAAAATATAATAAGAATGAGTATAACTTAATGCATTGAAAATCATACCTTAGGATCAACAACTACAATGTCTATTGGCCAATACACATAAGTGCTTATAGTCTCTTCCACTATCAAGGTATCCCATCAAGAGGAATTGGCAAAAATGTATTGTCATCAACTCAACTGCAACATCAATCCAGACCTTCACATAATTGAGGAGATATGTGCATTATGCAACAAAACATTTGGTAAGTTGCACATTTTATCAATAACTAATAATCGCTTAGATGGAACATCCAGATATAGGTTGCAAGTGTTAATTCCCTAAATATTAGTTAAAACATATAAGTTTACGACTATACTTGAACTAAAAGGCAAATAAATTAAAATTAGTTAATTAAATTACCTCAAGAATGTTGTGAGTAGCATGTGTGCAACTCTCACTGATGTTAGGACCATCGCCATATTGATGCCCCTCAAATTCCTTCTTTTTAATTGAACTTTCCAATTCATTGAATCATTGGATGAGAGTATTCAACTAGTTCTGCATCTGAGACAAGTCAGCTTTGGTTGTACGCTTTTGAGGGGGTAAATAGCGTAGCTTGCTAACCCCAAATCCCGTACCCCAGATACGACCGGAGTACTCAAGTAGTTCTAGTGCCTTATCAAGTACATCCTAACTATTTAGGGTATATATCTCTATTTCCTTTTATTTTAGGGCATCCTCATACATCAAGAAAACATATAATGTTAATTAATCACATTGATAAATAAAGTATGTAAATCAAGTTTAAATGATAAACACTTACAAAACGGTTTGCTACTTCTTGAACTTTTTCATTATCGATGACATTGTCCTTGTTCTTACGAGTATCTACCCTTAGAACATCGAGGTCTACTGGCGATGCATTTGAAGATGTATCATTTTGTTCCAGCTGCCAAAACATAACCAATAATAATGTAAGTAGATGTGGATAAAAAACATAACCAATATTTTACTTACAAATTAATCATACTTACAATTTTTTCCTCGATTCCTCTGTACCCCGTTCGAGAAGCTCAATATGGATATAAATGTTTAGATGCCCTCTTGGCGTTTTCATTACATATTTTCTACAAAAACAAACAACATTATTACATTGTTGGTCGCAGTCAGCAGAATGTTCATTCAAAAAAGGCTTTGTCAGACTCAAATACTGAAATGTTATGACATTATTAGAAGCATATATCATGCATTTCTTTCAAAATAGTATGATATATTATAATATTCTTGGACTCAAATATAGAATGTTCTTTCAAAAAATATTGTGGAACTTAAAGACCGAAATTTTATATCATTGCTCAACATAGATGCCCAAACATTGTTAGATATGCTCTCATGTATGTTAAACTTAGCAAGCAGGGGTGTCATTCTTAATGAGAAGAATTTAAAGTGCATATGGTGTAATATTTAAGAAGAATTTATGGACCATATATTATTCTCTTACAACTTCTCTTACCAGGTGTGACAACAAATATACATGTAGTTGCATTTTGAGTCAGTGCTCCTCTCTAATGGAATGATTGACTTTCTACATCACTCAAATGTAGTAGAAGACAAAAATTTGAGGAATGTTTGGTCTGTTATATGGATGGTTAGAATTTGGACTCTTTGGATTAAAATGAATGCCACAATTTTCAACAACAAGGAAGTTGTCTTGGAATATGTTGTGGATGAAATAAAACTTAAGTCTTGGATCTAAATCAAAGAAGACATAAACATACTGGATTTCTAACTGAATTTTGACCTTAAATTGTTATTGTAATTTACTTTAGTTGGTTATTGGCTGTGGAGTTTCATGTTTTGTTGCAATTGCATTGTTTTATTTTTGTTGGGCTGAGTGTTATAGTGAGTCAATATTCCCTTATAAGTATCACTTCATTTTACTAATTTAACACTAGGCTAAAAATCAGTGTTATAAAAACAAGTATGTGCCAGCCACGGTTCAACTAGTAAACCGGCAAACCGGTCACAATACCGGTACGGTACAGTAATTATATGGGTCATGCAATCAAACCGATAAAACCGGCCAAAACCTGTCAAAACGGGTTGATTTTCAATTGAACCATACCGGTTATACCTGCCAGTTTTTATTTAAAATTAATTTTTTAATGAAATTGAAAAAATATTGATTTTTTTATTGATTTTTCTCAACATTAATAATAATATTATTATATTTTAATATCTAACTTCAGTGGTATATGGTTTAATTAGTGAACTATCGTTGAACCACTATACCAGTATACCAATACCTAACCCAGTTTGATGACTAATATGATATTAACAATACTGCTAAAAACAATAGTTTTTTAAGCAGCGATGGCTCACCAGCAACTTCCCGTGAAATAAAAAACAAAACACTTGCTTGACCAATTGACCTGAAGAAGTTGACTTAAGAAGGGAGAGGAAACTTTCCAAGAAATTTCCCTAATCTGAAAGACAAGTTATCAATAATTCAACAATGATGGCTAGTTTTCGTGGCTGCTTTGGGCTTGGATCCCCTTCGACATAGATAATCTGTGCTAAAATGTGAGATAAAAATGAGTTTTGTAATTTATAATATTTTTATTTAGAAATAGTTTAAAACTACTCTGTTATAATATTTTTTTGTAGAATAAATAATCACCTCCATCCAATAGGTGAGACTCCGTACTGAAATGTGAGATAAAGATAGTTTTATAAGGATGAGGATATGCTGTCCACGTCCCTTACCAATCACAATGAAGCAAAACAAATAAAGTTATGAATATTTAATTTTTTTAACTGACGTGACATAATATGATTGGTTTGAAATAAGGTTTGGGACAGGATTTGGGACAACTAATCCTTGTATGTTTTATAATTTATAATTTTTTATTTTGAAGAGGATGTTTCATTTTTATTGGGTTGTCATTGTTTACCATGACAGTAGTGGCATCTAAAAAATATTTCGATTTAGAAAAGTTTTTTTTTGTTGCAGTACCAATAAGAAGGGTCCTTTACTTTTTGGGGAAGGAATTAACCTATTCCTGGTGCGTGATTATTCTCCTAATAAATGTTGCTATTAAGAATCAAACCTTTGATTTTTTTGTCATCCTAAAAATTTAACGGAGCTTAACATCACTAGATATATATATATATATATATATATATATATATATATATATATTCAGAAAAGTATGGGTTACTTCATATCATTTTCTCTCCACTTTCCCTTCCGTTTAAGACCAAATCCATTCCATCTTATCTTAATTAAATTGCTATATAAGGAAACCAAATAGATAAATTTCATAACCTTCAAAACAAACATTAAACCCTGAATCCTTTCAATGTCACAAGGAATCGGAGCTAGAGTTCCTCTCCCAATACTTAAGTATGATGTCTTCTTAAGCTTTAGAGGAGAAGACACACGCCAATTCTTCACAACAAAATTACACGCCAGATTACAGCAAAAAGGGTTAGCAACTTTCATTGATAATGAAAGACTCATGAGAGGTGATTTTATTTCACAAGGACTTCTTCGAGCCATTGAAGAGTCTTTGGTTTCAGTTGTTATACTCTCTAAAAATTATGCTTCCTCAACATGGTGTTTGGATGAACTCCAAAAGATTATTGAATTGAGGAAAGAGTTTGGGAGAGCAATTTTTCCAGTGTTTTATGGTGTTGATCCTTCTGAGGTAAGACATCAAAGGGGAAGTTTTGAGGTAGCTTTTGGTAAATATGAAGAAGTTTATAAAGGAAATAGAGAGAAAGTTAGAAGATGGAGAGATGCTTTGGCTGATGTTGCTAACACATCTGGGTGGGATTCTAGGGAATACAAGTAAGTTTTGATATTAATTAATGTCAAACAATATATCATTTGAATTGCATAACACTTGGTATGAATTCATTTTAGGTTACTTGTACAAATGTTTTCCCTATATTAGAAAGTGAGAAACTAATTAGATGAGAGATCCATGTCTATAATAATAAGTCCTGAAAAATAAGTATAATTTTTTATACCAAAAATAGTAACGTGTGTAATTACAATAGAAAAAGAATATTTGGAGAGAACGAGATAAATTGATTTTTATTAGATGATCAAATTCAAATTAAAATAAAATGGAACAAAATATTATATTTAGCCTATTTTAATTGATCCATATGCTATATTTTAAAACTTGTCTTTTAGCTTTTTGGAAGTGCAATGGACTTATACTGCAAAATGTTAGTTTATTTGCTGTGATCATCAAGTGGTAGGTTTATTTATTCAATCATTGTTGGAATAATTAAAAAGTAAAGGAAGCCAATAATTCCTTTTTCATCTATGTAGCCATGATGCAGAACTCATTCAAGCAATTGTTGAAGCTGTGTGGATCAATTTACGTCCCAAAATACCATATGTTTTCCCTATATTAGAAAGTGAGAAACTAATTAGATGAGAGATCCATGTCTATAATAATAAGTCCTTCTATTATGATTGTTTTAGATTTTAAATTCAACATAAGCTCTTGATCGTAGTTTCGCCTAATCCATTAGGTCTGCACCATATTCGTAGGTTATTTGTACAATGAAAATATATTATGTTTTAAACAGAGTAAATTATACCTGAATTTTAAATTACACAAACTAATCTTTTTTAAGCCTACACTATTCATCATTAATTATATATATATTAATCCATATGCTATATTTTAAAACTTGTCTTTTAGCTTTTTGGAAGTGCAATGGACTTATACTGCAAAATGTTAGTTTATTTGCTGTGATCATCAAGTGGTAGGTTTATTTATTCAATCATTGTTGGAATAATTAAAAAGTAAAGGAAGCCAATAATTCCTTTTTCATCTATGTAGCCATGATGCAGAACTCATTCAAGCAATTGTTGAAGCTGTGTGGATCAATTTACGTCCCAAAATACCATCTACCATTCATATGCTACAAGGAGTTGATACAAAAGTAGAGGACTTGGATAAAGAAGCAAGGATCGGGTTGGATAAATACTATAGCAAAGAAGTAACGTGTGGCTGTTTCATCCTTTGAATTTGTTGATGAAATTATTGTTTGTTTTACCAAGTAAAGCGAAAGAATAAATATTTTACATTTCCCTATTTTATACTACTCTCTTTACCTTAAGAAACAGTCACTTTGTTTAAAAAAATATAAATTAATTTTCATTAAAAAACAAGTTATCATTTTTTTTAACAATGGGACTGTTTTTCATTGTAACAAATAAAATGACATATAAGAGTGGTATATAAGATTTCCGTTCAGCTACAACTGATGGAAAATTACTATTTCAATGTTATGACCATTAACATTTGAAGATTTTCTATTCAATTGGGAATTTTATGTGAAATTGTTTGAATTTTTACTTTAATTATCTTCTTATAGCTGGCATTTCTTGTTTCAAGATGAAACATAATAAAAAAGAGCTATGGTTCTCATATTAGTACTAAGTTCCAAAAGTTAAATGACCACACACCAATCATCTTTGTCACAAACCACCAGATTTTAAAAAATTCAGACCTGAAGATTACTTGTGGCTAGGCATAAAAGAAGGGTGTAAAGATTTTGAAGAACTTGCACTATTTATCAGGCCTTGGTGATCAATAACTTAACAATTTAACCACTTAATTAAGGGCTTCTCTGTTTGTTTTTTTCATACTAAAGAATCAAATTAATTAGAGCCAATATAAGAATGTTGGAGGGAATTTTTATATTTTCTTTGGAAACCATGTTTGGGGTAATGCTTACTCGAAGGGCACATAATTTGTTCACAATTGAAGGGATTCGTAGACTTGCTTCTTCTATCAATGTTCCTAACAAGAAAGTTCTTGTGAGCCATTCTACAGTTCAACAACAAAGCTGTTAAGTGCCAGATTGATCTATATTTAACACCTATTTTATGATACTTTTACAACTTAATCAACTAAAAAAATTAGAAATATACTATTGCATGATTAAAAACTTAAATTATTAGCTAAGTATTACCCTCAACTGGTTTTGTAGGCTTAACTCTGACAAAAGAGCAAAAAAATCCAAGTCTGGGCAAAACTCAGTCACACTGAGCGTCAGAATCACACTCAGCGAATTTGACAGCCTGCTAGTCATGCTCAATGCCAATACCACACTCAGTGGAAGAAGAGCCATGCTCTGTGCCGATTCTGCATTGAGCGTCTAAATTCGAAGAATTGGAGGCTTTGCTATTGTATCGAATACGCTCAACACAACTCCCACGCTCGACACAACAAAAGTCATGCCCAACGCATCCTAATGCGTCTAAGAGCCACGCTCAGTGCACTGGTGGTGCACTGAGCGTAAGAACCAAAATCAAAACTGTTAGGTATCAGTGGCTAAAATACACCTAGAAGGGGGGTTGAATAGGTGTAGCGATTAGAATATCCGCTTTTCAAAAACAACACTTAATGCTGAAATAACCTCAGATTAATCGATTAACAGAATAGGAATAATCGATTAACGCAATTGATTTAATCGATTAAAGCAAAATAGAAAGCTCAAACAGATTCGGTTTCTTGCACGACAATTAACCGATATTGAAATGAATACACAGAGCTTACAATTTTATCAGAGTATTAACAGTATAGTACAGAAACAGAATATCGCAATTAAAACTACTATACAAGTTAACCGATTAAATGCAATAAAGAGAGAAAGAGAGAAAGAAAAAATCCTGCAACACGATTTTTATCCTGGTTCGTTTGCCGAGATAAATTGATTTTTATTAGATGATCAAATTCAAATTAAAATAAAATGGAACAAAATATTATATTTAGCCTATTTTAATTGATCCATATGCTATATTTTAAAACTTGTCTTTTAGCTTTTTGGAAGCGCAATGGAATTTACTGCAAAATGTTTATTTATTTGGTGTGATCATCAAGTGGTAGGTTTATTTATTCAATCATTGTTGTAATAATTAAAAAGTAAAGGAAGCCAATAATTCCTTTTTCATCTATGTAGCCATGATGCAGAACTCATTCAAGCAATTGTTGAAGCTGTGTGGATCAATTTACGTCCCAAAATACCATCTACCATTCATATGCTACAAGGAGTTGATACAAAAGTAGAGGACTTGGATAAAGAAGCAAGGATCGGGTTGGATAAATACTATAGCAAAGAAGTAACGTGTGGCTGTTTCATCCTTTGAATTTGTTGATGAAATTATTGTTTGTTTTACCAAGTAAAGCGAAAGAATAAATATTTTACATTTCCCTATTTTATACTACTCTCTTTACCTTAAGAAACAGTCACTTTGTTTAAAAAAATATAAATTAATTTTCATTAAAAAACAAGTTATCATTTTTTTTAACAATGGGACTGTTTTTCATTGTAACAAATAAAATGACATATAAGAGTGGTATATAAGATTTCCGTTCAGCTACAACTGATGGAAAATTACTATTTCAATGTTATGACCATTAACATTTGAAGATTTTCTATTCAATTGGGAATTTTATGTGAAATTGTTTGAATTTTTACTTTAATTATCTTCTTATAGCTGGCATTTCTTGTTTCAAGATGAAACATAATAAAAAAGAGCTATGGTTCTCATATTAGTACTAAGTTCCAAAAGTTAAATGACCACACACCAATCATCTTTGTCACAAACCACCAGATTTTAAAAAATTCAGACCTGAAGATTACTTGTGGCTAGGCATAAAAGAAGGGTGTAAAGATTTTGAAGAACTTGCACTATTTATCAGGCCTTGGTGATCAATAACTTAACAATTTAACCACTTAATTAAGGGCTTCTCTGTTTGTTTTTTTCATACTAAAGAATCAAATTAATTAGAGCCAATATAAGAATGTTGGAGGGAATTTTTATATTTTCTTTGGAAACCATGTTTGGGGTAATGCTTACTCGAAGGGCACATAATTTGTTCACAATTGAAGGGATTCGTAGACTTGCTTCTTCTATCAATGTTCCTAACAAGAAAGTTCTTGTGAGCCATTCTACAGTTCAACAACAAAGCTGTTAAGTGCCAGATTGATCTATATTTAACACCTATTTTATGATACTTTTACAACTTAATCAACTAAAAAAATTAGAAATATACTATTGCATGATTAAAAACTTAAATTATTAGCTAAGTATTACCCTCAACTGGTTTTGTAGGCTTAACTCTGACAAAAGAGCAAAAAAATCCAAGTCTGGGCAAAACTCAGTCACACTGAGCGTCAGAATCACACTCAGCGAATTTGACAGCCTGCTAGTCATGCTCAATGCCAATACCACACTCAGTGGAAGAAGAGCCATGCTCTGTGCCGATTCTGCATTGAGCGTCTAAATTCGAAGAATTGGAGGCTTTGCTATTGTATCGAATACGCTCAACACAACTCCCACGCTCGACACAACAAAAGTCATGCCCAACGCATCCTAATGCGTCTAAGAGCCACGCTCAGTGCACTGGTGGTGCACTGAGCGTAAGAACCAAAATCAAAACTGTTAGGTATCAGTGGCTAAAATACACCTAGAAGGGGGGTTGAATAGGTGTAGCGATTAGAATATCCGCTTTTCAAAAACAACACTTAATGCTGAAATAACCTCAGATTAATCGATTAACAGAATAGGAATAATCGATTAACGCAATTGATTTAATCGATTAAAGCAAAATAGAAAGCTCAAACAGATTCGGTTTCTTGCACGACAATTAACCGATATTGAAATGAATACACAGAGCTTACAATTTTATCAGAGTATTAACAGTATAGTACAGAAACAGAATATCGCAATTAAAACTACTATACAAGTTAACCGATTAAATGCAATAAAGAGAGAAAGAGAGAAAGAAAAAATCCTGCAACACGATTTTTATCCTGGTTCGTTTGCCGTTCTTTCTTATCAAGAACTCTAAGCAAAATGAAGACACAACACAATCTCTTAGGCGGTACGATACTTTGAGATTTCCAATGTTACAATGATTTTTCACAACAAAACTATAGAGTAAACTCAAGCAATTACAAAGCTCATATCTAACAAATAAAACTTTACTCTAAACACCTAACACAAATCTCATGTAATATGACAATGTGACAATGAATGCATGAACATGTGACATGAAATGATGAGAAATATATCATGAAATGCCATTCAATCCTAAAGCATAGAATTCTCTCTTTTCTAATCTCACTAATGCAATATCATATAGATGCAACAATTAACATGAAGTATGCTCTAACTCTCTAAAAAAATGCCACATGCAAGTTATGACTTCAGTTCTGAAAACGCAGTTTATAAAGAATCAGTTCTGCAGCCCAGTTAATCGATTAAGACCTTGGTTAATCGATTAACGTTGTTTAAAAACGTAACTGATTCTGTTTTCCAAGTTTTTCAGTTTCAACAGCTTTTCAAAAAGTTAGGTTAATCGATTAACTCATGCCTTAATCGATTAACAACATATTTTCACGTATACTTTCAAATTACAAAACTCAAATATGTTATGCACTTGATTCATACATGTTTAACACTAAGTTTATGCCTAGGATGCACAGATACATGTATTTATGTGATGCATGAACATATTATAAATGACATATCTCAAAAATAAGATGATTTAAAGTTTTATGCATATGAGACATGTGTTGAGTTTACCTAAGCCTTAGACTCAACCTAAACTAGTTACTAGTCTAAGTCTAGTACCAATCAAAAGACTTAAGCATGTTGATTTGTTGATGATCTTCAAGCTCTTATTAACACAAGTTGTCCTCATCAAAACCACAACATATAATGAGAGAGCTTTCCAAAGTGCTCCTCTTGACATGCGCACTTTCAAAAACTATATTTGTAGGATTCTAGACCACTTCATTTAGACACACTTGTACTCATTCGAATTATAATCTTCTTGTAAGCTAAATTTTAGAGAGTTTAACACTTAGTTCATTGAAATTAAGTGTAACCATTATAGGTTATAATCATTACTCAATTGTGCGTGGTTCTACCAACCCATGAGTGTATTATCCCTATCATACTTACATTGTATGGATATGAGTAGCTAAACAACCTTTAGTTGGGGTCGAATGTAGCACAAAATCAATGTAATCATTTGATTCAATAATAATCCATGAAGTTCAATTTCATTTTGAGTCTTGTCTTTACTTATTGTTTGCTTTAGTATTGATCAAACTTTTGCATGAACTAAGAATATTTGCTTAAATATTTTTGCATCTACACATAGAACTAATATTGTGATTTTATAACTCTCAAACTGAATAGTATGTGTTATTAGACATAGAGATGCGTTTGAAGGTTCATAGAACTGATTTTTATCAATATAGTTACTAGACATAGATCTACTTGTGATAACGTGCTAGTATAGACCAAGACATTGACGACTATCACATTTAAGGTGTTGCATTTTAACTTAACTTACATACATGATTCCCTAGACATATGGACATGAGTTATAAGTCATATATTTTATTCTTATGTATCAAAGTTACTAGACATAGGGCTTTCTTGCATAAGTGACTAACTGACTAAGACATTAGTGGTTAGTCATATGGAGGTATTTTTATGGATTGGTCATTCTAAATGGTATGAAACAAAGAATCAAGTGTGAAACTGAGAGTGATTGTGAACTTCAACCCCGACTATCCTTATAATTTAATAGATTACATTCGAAGTGTTTGTGTCACACAACAAACAATCCAAAACAAATTTGAGATAAAAATAATAAATTGTACCTATACTTGTTTTCGATACCGAGGTAGTATTCATACACTTATTTTCTAGTAAGCAAAATGACGTCGTTGTTAGGACAATGCGTCTAAGTTATTAGCATATCATTATTTACTGTTATTTGCATTTTCAATTTTTTTATCTTTCCCTTGCGAGATTGTTGTGTTTTATATGCGAGGTAAAACTCTGAACGATCAATTACGACTTGATTCGGAGATCAGAAGAACCACAGGAAAGAATAACAGTCAGAGAAGGAGACAATGGCTCCTATCCCAATAGGTACAAAATATTCACTTGGAGATCCTAATCGAAGAAGCTATAGTGGAGCAACAGTAGCACCCAAACATCGGGTAGATGGTTTGGGAGATATGAATCATTTCCCTCAATTCTTTAATGGTGATGCGCCGAGGTACCACCGATGGATGTTCGACGTCTGGAATTGAAGACTGGCCTTGTCCAATTACTTCAAGGTACACCCTATACAAGGCTTTACCATGAGTATCCACATTCTCATTTGGTCAAGTTTTAAGAGTTGTGTCAACCGGTCTTGAATGACTGAAGAGGAGGAACCTAAATTGTTCCTCTGAATGCTACCCTTTTCGTTGATCGAAAGGTCCAAAGAATGATACCTCGATCAACAGCCTCAAATTATATATGATTGAGATCAGCTGAGAACTAGGTTCTTGGCACAATTCTTTTCCTACTCCAAATACATGGAAGTGAAAATGATGATATCGACTTTCTACCAATGTGCCAATGAAACCTTAGGTGAGGCATGGGAGAGTTACAAGTCATTATTAAGAAAGTGTCCTAATTATGGGTTTGATAAGACAAATCGCAAGTGCATGATTATATCGTCAAGTAATAAAATATCGATCCCACGAGGACTGAAAAATTCCTTTAATTATAACAATTAATTTATACTTAACTCAAATAAGGAAATAAAATTGAATTTACAACGATTAAGAAATTAACAAGAATAATTATGAAAATATTAAAAATGATTGAAATCTAATTTAGGGAGAGTTCCCAGGATAATGGTTACCACCTTTACACTCGCAAATCCTTGTTTTGCTCCTTTTCATGAACTTTAAGTTGTGAGGGTGAATTTCTCTTTGGTATGTATCATCCTCTCTCGAGCCCTGACACGTATACTCAATTAAAGTCGCACCTACTCTCGTGGTACAGTTATCAATCAAATCCTTTACTTGGATCTTTCTATCCAATCGCTTCGTAGCAACCCAAGGTGAATTCCAGAAACCCCCGAGAATCCTAAGACTACTCTCGTGAATTAGGATTATAGTTTGAATAATTGAATGGTCAGATAGTTGGGTTCACTTCTCGGTCCTTCCCCAGTATCTAAGAGGTGTAATTTGTTGGCCAGACAACTCACAAGAATAAAACTTAGTTTAATAATTCAAATGACAACACTCAATAGAATAGAAGTAAGAACAAATGTTTATTGAATGTAAAAGGGCATAACCCCAATCCTAAAAACAAAGAGAATTACTTACTCATGATGGAGAAGAGAATAACAAATTCTAAATTAGAGAATTGTAATGTGAAGTGTAAAGTCATTTCATCCTTCATTTATCCTAATTACAAAATATTGGGCTAAACCCAACAAAACAAATCTAAAAAATAGGAATATAATATAACATCCATGACTTCTTTTGGCCCTTCAATTGGATTTCGCATAGCCTCAACATTGAATTCCATCTTCTTGCACCTAATCTCTACTCTTTTTGGCTTTAACCCACCTAAACTGCACAACTTAGCCAAAAACACTCACTCAGCCCGAGCAAAGAGAAATAAAAGCTAAAAATAATACTAAAGTCCTAATTATATCCTAAAATTCAAGTTAAATGCAATGCAAATGTAGCATAATTTCACACTCATGAAATTCCCTCAAGCTTATCTGTTGTTACCGTCAACATTATCTTTTGCTTGTCTTCAAGCAAGTATTATGTCTAACTTTCACAGTTATGTATGAATGATGATATAGAAACCATGACCCAAAAATAACAAGCAATCTCATGTTAGTTTTGAAACAATCTAGACATCAAGACAAGACAATCATAAACAAATTTAATTCAAGCTAAGTCTTTGAGTCATAACAACTGCATGAATTAGGGGCACTATTCTCTCATCACTCTCATATGTTTAAATGTCATAGTATTTCACTCAAAATATTTCATGAAAGTAAATTACCATAGGCTTGATTACAGACCAAATCACCACCGACTACATTTGAATGCATGCAAAAATCAAGAGATCTTTAAAGGGTTGTAATGGAGTCAAGGTGAATGGTTTAAGGTGGGATAGTCAAAGAAAGGGTAATTCAAAAGGCTTACAAATATTTCCCAAAATACTTAAACCTTTTAGACAAGTGATTGAAGCATTGAGATTCTCTTAATATGCCTTACTTTATCATATGATCTTTTTTCAATCAACCTTTCTTCTTACAATACACTTTTTTTTAGCCCATTCTCTTTTAGTATACTTTGCAATTCGTTTTTTCTTCTTTTTTATTCCCTTTTTTGTTGAGATTTTCTAAAAGAGAAGGGCTGAAATTAATTTATTTATTTTCTTCTTCACCTTTTTATGGATTCTTTCATCATACATGACATTTTTACCTTTCTCATTGGTTCAACCAAACATCATAAATTACCCCAAACCCTCATTTGAATAGCTATGAATAATCATTAAAGTTCAAACTTAAAAGTGGGGAACTAATAAGTTTCCAATGTTTATAGCAAGCGGTTGACGATCAAAAGAGAAAGTCCTATTTCCCTCTATCATTTTAATGCATACAAACAGACTTCAATCTTGAAATGGTTATAAATCAAGTTCTAGAATGTACAATCATAGAAAATTATGCACTCATGAAAGAAAAAAAGGTTTTATACAATTGTCAATTCAAATCAGAACTCTTATTGTGTTTGGCTCAAGTTTCTCACATTTGGTTCATCCAGAAAAAGTTATGAAACAGAGACCTTTATTTAACCAAATTTAATTCACAATTATCAAATCGAATGTCTTTCATGTTATTATTTTATCAAAAGTTTTTTTCTTCAATTGGGGTTACAGATCAACAATCATTATTCATGTATACTTTTTCATTCAAAGAGCAGGCAGGCAATACATAGAACAAAGTAGAGAATAGATGAGATATGAAAGATATACTAAACGCATAATAATATGAATATTCAACCTAAAAAATTTAAAATCTATATGGTATGCAGGACATGAATGAACTATCTAAATGCAAAACCCTTTCAGGCTTAGAAATTTATAATGTCTCCAATGTAAAAATCTAAACAATAAGAGACAGAAAAAGAAAACTCATGGGTTAGGTAGGAAGTATCCTTAACTCATGTGCCAATTATAAGTGGTTGGCTTCATTGGGTGTAGTGAAAGTACTTGCAAAAGAAGAGAAAAAGGTCACAAATGGCCCATATGTCCCAGATGGACTAGGTGCAAATATCCTATTTGAATGAGGCAACTAATAGGCATTGTCGTGTTAACACTTTTCCATGTAATTTTTTTGTTTCTTTTTATTTGTTAGAGTTTATGATTTGTTTTTTGTGTGGATGACACTATATACATCCCCTTACAAAGGCTCCAAACTAAGGGAGACACTAAAGCTGACACTAAAATACTAAAATTAATGAATTAAAGAAATGTACCTCCAGCGTGGGTTGCCTCCCACAAAGTGCTCATTTAACATTATTAGCTTGAAGGTTGATCCTTGCGCATCACGTAGGATCCCATGAACTCATACCCAAGAGTGTAGGGAATGTTTTTACTTTCGTTTTAGGTGATTTCCTTTTCTCCCAACTATCAGATTTATGTATGACCCTCAAGCTCTCGTCATGCAGGTTACAGATGAGTGGTGAACTTGTAATTATAGATTCACTATCCTCAGCCACTTCCTCATCCAAATTCGAAGTATCACCTACGAGCATGTTTCTCTCCAAGAGATTCTCATATTTCACTTTAGGAACTTCCTCTTTCTCTACTTGGTTCAATATATAAACCCTACAACATGAGTCTTCAAGAGAAGGTTGTTTAATAGATTTAGCAATATCAAATTCAACCTTTTCATCCCCTATGCTTAGGGAAAGTTTTCCATTTTAATATCAATTATAGCACCAGAGGTAGCCAAAAATGGTCTACCTAGTATGATTGGAATTTGTGCATCTTCTTCCATCTCTAGTATTACAAATCCATTGGAATGTAAAATTTCCCAACATTGATAGGAACATCCTCCAAGATGCCTATAGGGAATTTAACCGACCTATCCACTAATTGAAGTGATATAGTAGTGGGTTTTAGTTCATCCACTTCCAATTTTTTACGCACGGATAAGGGAATTTAACTGATCTATCACACTTGCCCCTAAGTCACATAAAGCACGATCAAAATTAGTGTTGCCAATTAAGCAAGGGATAGAGAAACTACCAGGATCTTTTAGTTTTGGAGGCAATTTATTTTGAATTAAAGCACTGCACTCCTCAGTTAAAGAAATTATTTCATAATCGTCTAGTATTCTCTTTTTAGATAGAATATCCTTAAGAAATTTCATGTGCGTATGCATCTCCTGTAGTGCCTTACTAAAGAGCAGTTCGATATATAATTTCTTAAGGATATCTAAGAATTTCCCATATTTCTTTTCTAAATTTAACTTTGCAATTCTCTAGGGAAAAGGAATTGGTGGTACATATCGTGGTGGAGCTCCATACTTAGACATATTTTCAGAATTTTGTTCATCTTTAGGGAGTTGTGTCTCAGTATGTTTCTCTTCCACTTGTATATCATTCTCAGTTCGTGGAACATCATTGAGTTCCTTCTCACTCCTTAATATGATAGCTTTACAATGTTCATTATTTGGATTTTTCTCTGGCTGTCCTAGAAACATCCTTATTTGCCTATTAAAGTTTCTAGCTTGTTGAGCAATTTGTGTTTCTAACGTTTTTCCATGGATGTTTAGGTTTTCTATCTCAGAATTCAAATCATTTAATATATTTGCAAAAACACCCGCTCAACCCGAGCAAAGATAAATAAAAGCTAAAAACAATACTAAAGTCCTAATTATGTCCTAAAATGCAAGTAAGTGCAATGCAAATGTAGCATAATTTCACACTCATCAAATACCCTCAAGCTTATCTCTTGCTTGTCCTCAAGCAAATATTATGTCCAACTTTCACAGTCATGTATGAATGATAATATAGAAACCATGACCCAAAATAACAAGCAATCTCATGTTAGTTTTGAAACAATCCACACATCAAGACAAGACAATCACAAAAGAAATTTAATTCAAGCTAAGTCTTTGAGTCATAACAACTGCATGAATTAGGTTTAATCTTCTTTCATCATTCTCATGTGTTTAAATGTCATAGTATTTTGCTAAAAAAATCATGAAAGTAATTTATCATAGGCTTGATTATAGACCAAATCGCTGCTGACCGTACTTGAATGCATGCAAAAATAAAGAGATCTTTAAATGGTTGTAATGAGGTCAAGGTGAATGATTTAAGGTGGGATAGTCAAAGAAAGGGTAATTCAAAAGACTTATAAATGTTTCCCAAAATACTTAAACGTTTTAGACATCTGATTGAAGCATTGAGATTCTCTTAATATGTGTTACTTTATCATATGATATTTTTTTAATCAATTTTTCTCCTTACAACACAGTTTTTTTTTTCAATCCCTTATCTTTTAATATACTTTGTATTTCTTTTTTTCTTTTGTTTCCTTTTTTTTTGAGATTTTCTAAAAGAGAAGGGATGAAATTAATTTATTTATTTTCTTCTTCACTTTTTGATGGATTCTTTCATCATACAAGACCTTTTTACCTTTATAATTGCTTGTACCAAACATCATAAATTACCTCAAACCCTCATTTGAGTAACTATGAAATATCATTAAATTTCATGCTCAAAAGTGGACAACTAATGAGTTTTCTATGTTTATAGCAAGCGGTTGAAGGTCAAAAGAAAAAGTTCTAATTGTCTCTATCATTTTAATACATACAAACATACTTCAATCCTGAAACGATCACAAATCAAGTTCTAGAATGTACAATCTTAGAAAATTATGTATTCATGGAAGGAAAAAAAGGTATGGGAAATTTTCAATTAAAATCAGAACCCTTACTGTGTTTGGCCCATGTTTCTCACATTTGGTTCAGCCAGCAAAAGTTATGAAACAAAGACTTTTATTTAACCAAATTTAATTCACAATTGTCAAATCTAATGTCTTTCATGTTATTATTTTATCAAATGTGTTTTTCTTGAATAGGGGTCATAGATCAATAATCATTATTCATGCATAATTTTTCATTTAAAGAGCATACAAATGACATACAGAACAAATCAAAGAATAGATAAGATATGAAACATATGTTAAATGCATGATAATATGAATATTCAACCTAAAAAGAATTTAAAATCTATATGGTACGCATGACATGAATGAACTATCTAAATGCAAAACTCCCTCAAGCTTAGAAATTTATATTGTCCCCCAATATAAAAATCCAAACAATAAAAGAAAGAAAAAAAAAACTTATTGGTTAGGTAGGAAGTAACCTTAACTCATGTGTCAATTATAAGTGATTGACTTCATTGTGTGTAGTAGAAGTACGTGCAAAATAAGAGAAATAGGTCCCAAATGACAAATATGTCTCAAATGGACTAGGTGCAAATATCTTATTTGAGTGATAAATAATTACCTAGAATGAGAGAGATTAGGGTTAGAAAGACCAATTTAATGCATT
Organism: Lupinus angustifolius; assembly: GCF_001865875.1. NCBI lineage: Eukaryota > Viridiplantae > Streptophyta > Magnoliopsida > Fabales > Fabaceae > Lupinus > Lupinus angustifolius. The sequence goes on along the minus strand of NW_017727766.1, from coordinate 105,889 downwards.
AGTCCTCACAATTATATTTCTGATTTCCAATGTGATCGAATTCCATTGCAAGATGTATTTTTCCATTTTCAAACACTAACTTTAAATAGTTTTTTCGCATAAAAATAAATTACATAAGTTCAATAACAACTATTGTGGCTATTAGGCTTTTCACCATAAAATGTTATACAAAAAAACACACAACATTATGAGTGTTTTGGCATTTATTAATCATCAATGCATATAGTAATAGCATCGATCAAGTGTGACATATCTAACGTAAAAAAAGTACTAAAGGATTATAAAATGATAGTGAATATATTTGGATTAAACATGTTCATGTTTATCTATAAAAAATGCTAGATAGATAGTTTTTATCCAGAATTTAATAGCAACAATACCTTAACATTGAAACCAGAATACTATCCCAAATAAATTTGTCAGCAAAGTTCACATGTAGATGTTGTTCAATGCAATAAACATTAAGGCTAAACAAAAAATATTATTGACAGACAATTCAAATTCCTTTCAAATTTTTGATATCTTTCTCGAATTAGTCCACACATTTTTTTGTTGAAATTTATCAAATTATAATCACGCAAACAAAATTTTCCAGAAAATTGCCGTAGCATAAAAAAGAGATAGAAACCGTTATCATTTCTTATATCCTCAAGTCTCCTCTTGCAGTGGTGGGCCCAATCGGCGATGGTGGTGCAAAGGTCGGAATCTTGTCAAGTATATTTTAGGTCGCCCATGATCTTGAAAGCGCAAAGAGTCAATACTTGGACATTTGACGCTAACTTAAGTTTTGATGAAGACAATGAACATGCAAGTAAGCTTGAAGATTATACAACAAACAACGAGCCGAAGACTCGAGGGTTGCATCTATAGACTTAGGACATTGTAAGCTTTACTTTTATTAGAAGTCTTAAGATGATTGCCTTAGAGCGAGTCTAGGTTAGCTAAACCTAGGTGGAGTCTCACAAGAGTCTTAATATAAATAAGATTAAAATTGAGACATCACATCTAGATATCATATGATAAGTAGGCTCATGCATTCACATACATAGTATTATGCAATAAATATATTATATTTGAAAAACTATGTATAGCATGTGCATATCATATCGGTAGTTTACCTCACATCAAGAAAATATTTTTAATCAATATAATCGATTAAGTACTATGTGTAATCGATTATCGTGAATTACAGTAGCTAACCAATCTGATGCTGATGGTGTGTTAATCGATTAAGACATTGCATAATCGATTAAGACATAAGAGAAAAAACTAACCTTTAACAACTCGTTAATCGATTAAGTGAATGAATAACCGATTAACAACAGTATCAGTATGTTTGGTATAAATGTTGAATTTCTGGCCCATATGGCATAAGGTTCATATTTTTCATATCTTGAATATTCGGAAGATCTTTGAACTTACATTGTCATATAGCTTGCATTAGAAAAGTTTAGAGAATAAATCAAGAGTATTTAATCCATGTAATTAGCTAGGGTATCGTTTTATAATAGATAAACGAGTTGCTTATATCTTTCTTAATCCGTAATCGACTCCCGAACTCATTACTCTAATTCAAAAGACCATTTTATCCAAAATTGGGCTTAAATTGAGTTTTCCACATTTTAATAGTAAAAAATGTGGTAGTGACTCTAGAAGAGGTCGTGCAGTCAAAAATCAGAGTGTGATAGTTGTCGACTCCATCTAGGTCCTTTTTTAGAGAGTCAAGCCTAGTATAGCTAATTGCATATATCCAAATACCCTATCTTTTAAAAAAACAATATTTATCTAGTTTCTTTAATTATATAAATGCCCTCATCCATTTTTTTGTAGCTTTTAGGGGAAATTCATTTTAAAAGTTTAATGCTTCCCCACTCGCTTACAAAGTACACTTGATTTTACACACACACATGCCCTGGACCAGAGTACTAGTGATTAGGATTTGAGATAAGTGGGACAACTACTTTGCAGGTGCTGACCTAGTGTCATATCTGGTATTAGCGGTACGGACCACCCATACTGTTGTTATTAGTATTGTAAGTTAGTGGCTTAAGAGGTTAGCCTCCTTTCGTTTCTAACCTACAATATTTGGGTTTCCTTTCTTTCAAACATCGGGTTCATTCTGGTGACCTAGAAGTCTTGAGCTTTATTGAGTCCACTTTAAATAAAACCTAGTACCTCGCTATAAGATTGTCATCCTTAGAAATTCCAAAACAAAACATTGTAGGATATTCCATACTTAAAACATAGGAAGCAAACTATATTCCCCTATTTTCCACATCCGTACATATCATAAAATGGGATTTACCATCACTAAATTAATCTAAGTCTATCATCCAAGCCTGAGTAATATAAAGGTATCATGGCATTGTGATATCCTTATATCACAAGGATGGCTAACTTTCATCACATATATCTGTCAAAGGGCTCAATGCACTAGAGACATTTTTTCTTTTTCATTAATGTTAACTTGGGTTTATACTACTTAATTCGAAGTTAAATATCATTTCCTTAAATAGGATCAATGCCCTAGGGATAATTTGTCTGTCATTTTAATAAGCTCATAGTTTTATCATTTAATTTCGGCCTTAACAATATAATATATGTCAAGTCTACCTTTGCATTTTACTGTATTGTAATAAGAGCTATATTACTTTTAAATAGAGTTTACCACACCCTAGGGGTAAAAATGCATTAACATCATTACACCTCATGTTCAGGCACCCATACATACATACATGCATGCATACATACATACATACATAAATACATAAATACATACATACATACATACATACATACATACATACGTACATACATACATACGTACATACATACATACATACATACATACATACATACGTACATACATACATACATACGTACGTACGTACGTACGTACATGCAGACATACGTACATACATACACACATACGTACATACACACATACACACATACACTCATACACTCATACACACATACACTCATACACTCACACACACACACACATACACACATACACACATACACACATACAACATACACACATACACACACACACATACACACACACACATACACACGCACACACAGACACACATGCACACATACACATATACATACACACACACACACACATACACACACATACACACATACACACATACGCATACACACATACACACATACACACACACACAGACACACATACACCCACACACAGACACACACACACACGTACACACACACACACATACACACACACATACATACACACATACACACATACACACATACACATACACACACACATACACACACACACACAGACACACACACACATACACACACACACATACACACATACACACATACACACGTACACACATACACACATACACACATACACACATACACACATACACACATTCACATATACACACATACACACACATCATTCAAAAATAAAATAAATATAAGTCATTCAAACATTGCATTCCATGCACCATCACACCATAAATTTCATACACCATTTAGTATCCAAAAAATAAATTTATTCATACACCTCATACCCAAACCATGTAGCATGAATTTCATGGTCCATTGTGAAGAGCTTTCATGAGTTGAAAATTCATTTTAAAAGTGATATTATTGGACCCGACTGAAATAATCCAAGAAAAAGGAAATAACATATAGCTCATATTGATGCACCACAAGAGCTGGATTGAAAAGCTTCTCCTCATTTTGAATATCTTAGTTGTCTAATTTAGTCCGAATTACTCCTCCATTCACTCACACTTCAATTCCATAAATAAAGATTATTTTTCTATTGTATATCATTTTAACAAGTATATACTAACGCATTAATCATGTAAATTTACCATTCAAATCTTCAATCCATAAATCACATTAGCAAAAAAACTGAAAAAAATTTAAATTCATGCATTAATGTGAGATATCATATTCAAAATCATATGGAGAGTGATGCAAATGTAAGACCAAAATGGTATAGATCCTTAGGCATATTTTTCCGATGATACAAGGCTTCCTTGGTAATTCCAAAATACTAAGAAGATATCTCGAGTCACCCTATTTGAACCATATACATTATGAAACATGTATTTGAGCCTTATACCTTTTTCTTCGAAACCCTTAACCAGACCATGATACAAACTTAAAAAGACCTTGTTAAGGATCTATTTGCCTAAGATTCACACCATGGCAAAGAAATGATGACTCATTTAACTGAATTTTGATAAAAATATCTCATATTTAATGTATGAAATAAATTATCCCTTAAATATCACCATCATAATCACCACATACACACTCAAGCCCAAATAAAACTTCAATTCTATATTCAATTCTCTCATCACCACTTATAGCCCAGACACTTATCAAGTTTGCATGATCATTGCTATTTTTTGTATTTATTTTTAAAGAGTTGTGCATGCAATAAAGAGCACTAGGAAAAGTGGAAGTCCCATAATCTAGGGAAGATTTTAGGATGATTAATTGTCTAAAGTTTTCTTATCCAAGCCTACCAGAGCAATCTGAATAGAAGGATGGCTCTCACTATCTTACACTGAGGCAACTTTTGGGTTGGTCACATAAAAAGTTATAGGTAGCCCGAAAATGTGGCAGTTTTTGGGTTGATCCCACTTTCTAATAGGATGTTACAAAAGGTCCACAACTGGGGAAATTTTAGGTTGAGCCTATTTTCTAGTAGAATGTTACAAGAAGCCCAAAATTGTGGAAGTTTTTAGGTTGATTCCATTTTCTAGCACGAAGATACAAAAAACCCTAACTGGGGTCAATAGTGAAGCTACTTCTCACGACTCTAGAAATAAAAATTTCTCATCAAAGCAAGGAAGGGTCTTCAGTTACCATCTTCAACAACAACTTCAACAATGACTTATACATGTCTCATGTTTCCTATCAATTAGACCATCATATCTAAGGGTGTTCAAAAAAACAAAAAACAAAACAAGAACAAAAAAATATAGAAAAATGAACGCAAGAATGAAAACCCACATGGTAAACCTAGGAAAAGGAGAGTGGTTCTAAGCTGAAAACCTGCAGCTTAGAATAATAATAAAATGAGATAATTTCGGACAGATGCTTACACAAGGTATTCTGGAAAAAATTAAGGAAAATAAAATGAACACCTTCAAAGTGTAGACTTACTACTACTCATCCTTAACTATCTAACCAGGGGCAGTTTTTGTTGTTAAAAAAACACCATCATTTTGGAAAGAATTTTCTACTCATCCCACACTAGGCAATATAGTTGAGTTTAGTCATTGTCCTCAAGATTATACTGGAGCAGTTTTATGGATCACCTTAACTGAAATATTTTTTCAGGTAAACTGGGGAAAATTTTGATGGGTTAATCATTATGATACCAATCAATAACGAGCAACAATGAATACTTCAGTCGAGTCCATAAAAGTTGATGAATTTCGTCCACAAAATATAAAAATGAGCAACGAGTAATACATTAGAACATTTATGCATGTGTCTTTCCCCTCATTCCATTACATTCAAAAAGCATATAATACACATATCATACATGACATACATACATTGAAGCATCACGACATCAATCAATGCATAGTCACATTCATACATTAATCATTATGGCTACAAACATCAACATGAATTTAATGCATCACATATTCCCAAACCACAATACCACAATCAGACTTTTCGAGCCAACCAAATCCTTTTGATAAACATTGTTGGACTTACACGCTGAAATTTTATGACGTTGTTGGACTTAGACGTCAAAACGTCCTTTCAAGATAAACATCATCAGACTCAGATGTCGAAATGTTATGACGTTGGTGGACTTAGATGCCAGAACTTCCTTTCAAGAAAAACATTGTCGGACTCAGATGCCAAAATGTTATGACGTTGTTGGACTTAGACATTAGAACGACCTTTCAAGATAAAAATTGTCGGACATAGACACTGATATGTTTGACATTGTTGGACACCATATGATCTTTCAAGATAAACATTTTCAAACTTAGACGCTAAAATGTTTTGACGTTATGGACTTAGACGCCATAGCGTCCTTTCATAAATATTGTTGGACTCAGATGCCAAAATGTTTGACGTTGCTGGACTTAGATGCCAGAACGTTCTTCCTTATAAACATTGTCGAACACAGACACCGAAAAGTTTGACATTGTTGGACTTAGATGCTAGAACCTCCTTCTATAAACATTGTCGGACTTAGACGTTGAAAATGTTTTAACGTTGCTAGACTTAGACATTGTTCTTCCTTTGACGTCCTTTATAATCCTTAATGGACTTAGATGCCGAAATGTTTGATGTTGTCAGACTTAGACACTAAAGCATCCTTTTATAAACATTGTTGGACTCAGATGCTAAAATGTTTTGACGTTGTTGGATTTAGCCGTCAAAATATTCTTCCCTATAAATATTGTCGGACTTTGACGCTGAAATGTTTGACATTGTCGGACTTGGATGCCCACTTAAAAAAGCGTTGTTGAATATATGACATTCAACATTTCTCCCTTAAAGGTGCACTATTGAATCTTTGACATTCATTAACACATTCTTAAAGCATCGTTGTTGTATATGCAATATGCAAAGATTCAACTGATGAATGTGAAATTATGCTACATTTGCATTGCATTTAACTTAAATTGTAGGACATAATTTGTACTTTAGGATTGGCTTTAGCTTTTATTTCTCTTTGTTTGGGTTGAGAGGGTGTTTTTGGCTATGTTGTGCAGTTTGAATGGATTGAATCCAAAAAGAGTAGAGATTGGGTGCAAGAAGATGAAATTTGATATTGAGGCTATGCAAAGACCAATTGAAGGGCCAAAAGAAGTTGCATTAGAGCCTGGGTCGAATAAAATCAACTTGAAGTGAAGGCACCACAAACACCTACGGTCGTGGATAACACATTCTATTCCTATTTTTAAATTTGTTTTGTTGGGCTTAGCCCAATATTTTGTAAGTACAATAAATGAGGGTTCTCCCTCCCTAAAGGATGAGACACTTTACATTACTACTCTCTAATTTAGATTTTAGTATTCTCTTCTCCATCATGTGTGAGTAATTACTTTTGTTTATAGGATTGGGGCTATGCCCTTTTATATTTAATAAACACTTATTCTTAATTCTATTTCATTGAGTGTTGGGATTTGAATCATTAAATTGAGTTGTATTTGTGAGAGTTATCTGGCCAGCAAATTACTCGGCTTAGATACATTGGAGAAGGACCGAGCGTTGAACCCAACTATCCGACCATTCAGTTATTCCAACTATAATCCTAATTCACTAGAGTAGTATTAGGATTCTCGGGGGTTTCTAGAGTTCACCTTGGGTTGCTACGAAGCGATTAGATAGAAAGATCCAAGTAAAGGATTTGATTAATAACCATACCACGAGCATAGGTGCGATTTCAATTGAGTACACATGTCAGAGCTCGAGATAAGATGACACATATCAAAGAGAAATTCACCCTCATAACTTAAAGTTCGTGAAAAGGAGCAAAACAAGGATTTGCGAGTGTAAAGACAGTAACCTTTATCTTAGGAACTCTTCCTAAATTAGATTTCATTCATTTTTAATATTTCCATAATTATTCTTATCAACTGTTCAATTGTTCTAAATTCACTTTTAATTACTCTTTGAGTTAAGTATAAATTAATTGTTATAATTAAAGGAATTTTCTAATCCTCATGGGATCAATATTTTATTACTTGATGACATAATCATGCACTTGCAATTTGCCCTATCATCAATATCGCTCAGTTAAAGGAGTGTTTTTGAATGTACAACAATATAACACAACACCAAAACACATTCACAATACCAAAACACATCCACAAGATAATAAAACAAAACATAAAATGCATTCAATACATAATAATAAAAAAACACAACACACATAATTGTAATCAAAACTCAGAACATAAAATGCATTCATTGATCAATTGTATTCGAAAGATGGAATATAAATTATAAATACAAATCTAGAACAAAAATGACATTCTTTTTATTAATTGGTTAAACCCAGAATAATATAACACAAGCTCGTAATCAATACATCGTATTCCCTATGCTACAATCCATATATTGTATTCCCTAAACTACTCACTAATACTAAGTACATAATTTGACCAATCTTCCCTAAGTTGTGTTATTTGGTCATCTATGTATGAATCTACATCAAAATGACATGAAGCTGGCCACTACTAAATGATATCCTTCATAAAATACAACACATAATAGCCACAATCATTCGTGTTGTTTTAGAAGGGGGTCTACAATTAAAATCAAATAAATATATATGTACCTTACTTGAAGTATGAATTCTAAACATATATAATTGTTTGAGATTTGTATCAATACCTTTACATGCATCTATTCACCATGCCAGATATCACAATAAACCATGGTCTTTCAACCGCGTTTGATAGAACAATGTTGTTCAAAATGTGGCAGAAGATATCCACAATGCTCATCCAAGCAAGCGCTAACCATTTGGATAAGCGGATATAACTTCAACAGCATGGGCTTGAAAAAGTGTTGTTGAACATCAATGATGTTAGAGCTGACTTGAATTAGTTTTGTATAATAGCGCACCTTTAAGGTGAGGCTGTTAATTTACTTCTATTCTATAGCTCTTTAATAAAGAAGTGTTGTTGAAGATGATATAGTAACAACACTTTATTATATGAGCGTTGTTGCTTGGATACAACGTTTACGTATCTGAAAAATTAATGGTGGAGTTATTCGTCTCTTTGTTTGTTTGCACATCTGCCATGAGTGACAGTAGCGATTTTATTTCCATTTAAATCTATATATGTTGTGGTTCACATTATTAATTCTATTTCGATTCGTTTTTTCAAGTGTTGTTCTGTTTCAATAAGTACTATTTTTCTTTTCTCTCTATTTGTATTTGTATTTGTCTAATTAGTCATGCACCCAAAGAGAAAATGATAGGAGGAAAAAACAAAGAAACCGAAAAGAAACTGGAGATAGTAGGTAGAAAGAGAAGGAATAAATTGAAGCCATTTTTTCTTAATTTACTGGATTTGATCTTTTTATCTATATGTATAATTTTTTTTATTTTTGTTTTTGCAGCCATCCTTAACGTCAAATGAATTTTTGGACGATGACCCTGAATATGAAGAATTTCTTCATTCTCTTAGTCGAATAAGGGATTATTTCTTCGACTAAACAATTGTTGTTAATTTCTTTTTTTGCTGTTTTTATTTTGGACAATTGTGTAAACTCCATGAACAATTGTATTTTTATTTTGGATGGTTAATTCTATTTTGTAGTTGTGATCGAATTCAACATTGTATTTTGGCAACATATATGTCACTGTTTAATTTGAAGAAAGAAATATTTGTTTTTGATCTACAATATAACTCATCAAATATTCATCAACTTGACTGTTTATAATGTAAGTTTGTTGTTGTTGATAATTATACACATATATTACAACTTCAACAACGCTCTTCCAAGAACGCGCTTTTAATTTATATATATTCAACAACACATGATTAAAAGAGTGTTGTTGATATCTTATGACTGGATGTTTAACAATTCTCTTTTAAGAGTGTGTTATTCATATTTAATGACTATGAGCTATAAAAAGATGTGGATGTTTAACAACACTCTTTTAAGGATGCGTTGTTGATCTTTTATGACTATAAGCTATAAAAAGCTTAGGATCTTTAACAACATTCTATCAAGGACGCGTTGCTGATATGACATCTTTAACGATGGTTCTTTAAGGATGCGCTATTAATAAGTCATATCAATAGCACACCCTTAAAAGAGCATTGTTGAAGATGTCATACCTACAGCGAGTGCTTAAATGTGCACTATTAAAAGTGTGACTTTTTAATATCTAAAGGTGATTTACTTTCCTTTACACTCTCAAACTTATGCGATAAGAAAACCTCATACGCAGAAAACTCATACACTCAGAAAACTTCATCAATGACTTCCCAACTCGAAGATGATCATGATTCTCATAGTCAAGGTGATCACGATGCTACACCGACTCCACAAGGCAAACATGTCGTTGTTCATAAACGAACTCCACGTGGAATGACTTTCATGAAGAATGTCATTCGTGCAAGAAGTAAGGAAGTAAAGTTTGAAGTTGAATGGAACACAAAAGGCCAACCTATAAACTTGAAGGGTGGTAACATATTGGTAAGCTACATTATGGTCATGGTTAGGCAGAATGTGCCTATAACATTCAGCAAATGGACTGATGTTAGGTTGAATGTCGTGAAGGAGCTTATCTTAAATGAAATAATTGTAAGACTATATTTCAGTGTGTGTGTGTGTTTTTGTGTTTTCATCCAATGTATATGTGTTTGAATACAATGTATATGTTTTTTCTTGCAATATATATGCATTTTTGTGTATTCATGTAACACGTGCTTTCATGCAATTCATATGTATTTATATGTTGTATATTTATATGTTTTTAGTAAACTTTTGATGTTTGTGAGGAGCATAAGGATTACATCTTTAGATATAATGGCAAGGCTCTCCGACAATTCAGAACTGATGCTAGAAAATGTATCAGAGATGCTGATGGCAATTTCAACCTCAAACATCGTTGAAGATGAGGATTGGAAGGCTTTTCTCACTATAGGCACGCAAGACGAGTCTTTCTTGGTAAAATCATCTTCATTGTATCGACTTTATTCTTATATATGCTTTTGTATATACATATGTGTGATTGTTGATGTTAATGTTGTTTGTGTTTTTAGAAAGTAAGTAAGGAAACCCGCAAGATGGCATCTAAGCCTTTGTATCCACACTGAGCTTCTCGAGTGGGATATAGAGGAATCAGGGAAAAATTGTAAAGTATTGTTAATTTGAAAGTACATTATTGACTATGTTTTGTATGCATTAATATAATTACATTATTATTGGTTGTGTTTTGGTAGTTGGAACAAAACAATACTCCTTCGACTACACATGTAGTAGACCTCGATGTTCTATGGGTGGATGCCCATAAGAACAAGGGTGATGTCATCAATAATGAACAAGTTCAAGAAGTGACAAACCGTGTTGTAAGTGCTCTTTGATCATTTAATTAAACTTAATTTCCATACTTTATTTATTAATGTGATTAATTAACATTATGTTTCTTTCATGATGTGTCATGTTGCCCTAAATGGAATGGAAGTGGAGCTATAGATCCCAGATAGTTAGATGGTACTTGATAAGGTAATAGGACTGCCTAAGTACTCTGGCCGTATTCAGGGTGCAGTATCTAGGGTTAGCAAGTGAACATTTGTACCCCATCAAAAGCGTGCAACCAAAGCCCAATTAAATCGGATTCAGAACCAATTGGATACCTTCATGTAACGGTTCAATGACTTTGGATAATCAATGAAGCTGAGTGGCAATGATAAGCTCCTAGCAATGTTCCTTCAATCATGAATGAGAGTTGCATACATGCTCCTCATAGCATTCTCATTCTCATTCTCATTCCTGAGGTAATTTAGTTAACTAATTTTAATTTATTTGCCATTCAGTTTAATTATAGTCGTAAACTAATTATATATTTTAACTAACATATAAGGAATCAATACTTGTAAACATTTCCTGTATATCTCATCTAGGCGAGTAGTGGTTGTTGGTAAAGTGTATAACTTAGCAGATGCTATGCTTCATAATGCACCTATGCCATCCCATCATGTGAAGGTCTCGATTGATCATGCAACTAATGAAGATGCATTGTTGTCAATTCCTCTCGATGATGATATCTTGACTGTGGGAGGGGCTATAGGCACTTATGTGGCTTGGCCAATGGACCTTGTCGATGTAGTTCCTTCACAGGTATGATTTTAACCTTATGCTCACTCATATTATATATATATATATATATATATATATTGATCTGTAATTGATATGTTTTTTATTGAATATTTCAAGAAAATGTACACTCCAAGCCTACTGAGAAGAAGTTAGATCTCTCAATGACATCCCCTCGCATAGTATAACATCTATCGGAAAAGGCTAAGGTGGTGAAGTCTAAGGTTAGAAAACAAAAAACTAAGTTGTCAAAGTCTACTAAGTCATCTTCGAGGGATGTGAGCTCCAAAGAGGCCAAGAAATGCTTTGAGATGTTTGAGCATGTAAATCAGTTGGTAGAAGGTGATGTAATGATTATATCATTTCCTAAGGAAGTCTCTAGGAATGTTATCAAAGAATACATTAGCATCAATGAAGCACGTGTTGTATACGAAAATGACTAGATAGGTGCAACTGTTGTATGTGTATATATGATGTAGATTATGTTTTCTTAACTTCTCGCTTTTGAATTTAATCATTGGTTGTGTTATAATTAACTAACACTTGTGTTATATATATTAGGTACTTGTATGATAATTTTATTTTGAAAGACAAAAAGAGGGTGATGTTCTTATCCCCACATGTTACCACTTTGATGTCGAGCAGCAATAATGACAAAAAGAATATCGGGGTCACGACAAAATATGTTGTGAACACTCTGATCAATAATAAAGAATTTGAAGATTTATTTCTTGCACCTTTTAATACTAGCTTAGCATTTTTTTAATTGCCTTTTGTATAATTGCTTATGTTTCTTGCACAATTTAACTGTGTGCATTTGTTTTGTTAGGCCACATTGGCTTTTGATTGTCATTAATCAAATCCAAGAAAAAATATACTATTTTGACTCATTGAAATATGCTGATCCGAACAAGTATACCGCTATGAAAGAAACTTTTAGCAGTGAATTGAACTACTCATCTAAAATTTGAGGCACAATTTCACTTTCCTAGATGTTTAGTAATTGAGTACATTTACTATTGTTTAGGGTGGTGCAAATTTACAAAGCATGTGTTCGTTCTAGAAAAACACAGTCTAACATCAAATGGACTCATACCAAGGTATTGGCACAAAAATCATCTCAAATAATTATATGTGTAGTGTATTCATATTTCAATTAAGTTTATACTTACATATTTCCTTGATTTTAATTGTAGATCCCCTGTCAAACAAACTAGAAATATTGCAGCTATTACGTGCTGAACTTCATGAAGGAGATCATTTAGTAATGACTAACTTCAATCAAGTTTGTTGGAGATTCATACATAGATGACCAAGTCATCCAGATTAGGGAAAAATGGTCAAATTATATACTTACTAATGTTATAGTCTAGTTTAGAGAATTCAATGTATAGGTTGTAGCATAGGTATAGATTGTAGCACAAATTTTAGCTTAGGGAATTCAATTTTCAATGTAATATATGTTTTGGTGTATATAATGTTCAAAAAATACAATGTAATGTCCAATATATATATATATATATATATATATATATATATATATATAAGTGTATATATATATATATATATATATATATATATATATATATATATATATATATATATATATATATATATATATATATATATATATATATGACAGTTGTGTTCATATAGTTGTTTTTTGTTTCTAGTTGTTCAATATGTATTCATGTTGATTTTCTATTGTTATTCTATTACTGGTTATCATTCAATTTCTAGCTATTCTGTATCGATTCAAGTTGATATTATGTTGTGTGTGCTTAACTGTGTAGAATTAGGAATTATGATAATCAACAACGCTTATTTATAAAAGCGATATTGTACATATGAAAATCAAATATACAACAACTCACATTTAAATGTGCAATGTTGAATTAAACATATAAAACAATGTGTTATTAATTGAGTTAGGATTCATTCACTCATTATATATATATATTTTTTCAATTCCATTCTAGAAAATGGATGAGTACCAATCAATTGACGAATGAGTATGAGTATGAGGATGGACTGAAATCATTTGTTAGATTTGCAATTGAGAATGCTGAAAACCCTAATAGAATTGTATGTCCTTGATTAAAATGATGTTACTCAAACCAAGTTACTCCACATGGGTTAAAAGTCATTTAGTGTGTCACGGTATTGATCAAAGTTACATATGTTGGAGAAGGCATGTTGAGAAAAATGATGTTATGGATTGTGTTGATGAGATGCATATGAAAGAGAACAACACAAATGCATATGACAGTGGTCATTTCGAGGAAATGGAAAATGTTGTCGAAGAGGATCTTCAGGATTGTCCTGAGATGTTTCAAAAGTTGATAAGTGATTATGAGAAACCATTATATGATGGTTGTACTAAATTCATGAGATTGGCAGTGGTGTCAAGGTTGTATAAGTTGAAATCTGTTAATGGATGGACTGATAAGAGTTTCACAAATATGCTTGCACTTATGAAGGATATGTTGCCCAAAGATATTGTGTTCCCTTCTCGAACCTAGGATGCTAAACAAATGTTATGCTTCATTGGAATGGACTACAATAGGATACATGCTTGTGAAAATGACTACATCTTATTTTTTAATGAGTATGATTAGTTAAAGTTTTGTCCTAAATGTAATGCATCATGATATAAGAAGAAAGACTCAATTCCCAAGAAGGTTGTATGGTATTTTTCTGTCAAAGCAAGATTTAAGCGTATGTTCAACATTGCGAAAGATGCAAAGAATTTGACATGGCATGATGAAGAAAGGATTAAATATGACAAGCTTTAGCATCCTGCAGATTCACCTCTATGGAGAGAAATTAATCATGACTATCCTAGTTTTGGTTAAGAATCAAGAAATCTATGTCTTGCATTGTCAACTGATGGAATTAATCGACACAATGTTCAAAGTTGCTCACATAGTACATGGCCAGTGATGTTGGTGATGTACAACCTACCTCTTTCTCTATGCAAAAAGTGCAAATATGTGATGTTATCTATATTAATTTCTGGACCTAAATAACCATGAAATGACATAGAGAATACTTGGCTCCATTAATTGAAGAGTTGAAGAAAATGTGGGAGACAATTGTAGATGTATATGATGCATATAGGGAAGAAAGATTCAACTTAAGGGCTTTGTTGTTCAGCACAATCAATGATTTCCACGCCTTTGGTAATTTGTCATGATATAGTACAAAGGGAAATTTTGTATATCATGTATGTGTAGACAACACTCATTCAACGAGGTTGGAACACTATAAGAAGAATGTCTTCCTTAGCCATCATAGATTTTTGCATTCAGATCATCACTATCGATGATGGAGAAAAGTATTTGATGGGAACAATGAAGAAGGTCATGCTCCTTTTGCAAAAGAAATTGTCACAAATAGGTGGAAGTAAAGATCAATCTTCTTTGAATTGCCATATTGGAATTCATTATATCTAAGACATTTCCTTGATGTTATGCATATTGAAAAAAATGTGTTTGAAAGTCTTTTTGGTACCTTACTCAATATATCTAGTAAAACCAAAGATGGCTTGAATGAAAGGTTATACTTGGTTAGTAGGAGAATAAGAAAGTAATTAGAGTCGATAATGAAGGGAAAACGTAAGTGCACACTCACATAGAAAGAGCCCGAAAGTGCTGTTATATATCTAAAATGTACGTTGTTAAATGACAACTCCGGCGTAGTGATTTGATGTTATTTGATGTAGATTTAAAATGAACATGGGTTCTATAAATTTGCAACCCCCTAAAAACAGACATGGTATAGAAAGAGTACTAAAAACCTAAATTTTAAATGAGTCCACTTACCTAGTGAACATTTCCTTTCTTACCGACTTGTTCAGATTGCCATGTATATGTTAAAATATTTGTTAAAATTCCTTTACTTTTTGCTTAAAAAAGTATGCAAAATCATGAAAAGTCACAAGTTTCGGCAATGCTCACTACAAAGAGCATTGTTGAATATAAGCAAATAAAAAACACTTACAACAAGGAGCATTATTGAATCTTTGAGACAAACATTCAACATCGCTCATTGTAGCAAGCATTATTGAATGTGTATCCACCGATTATATTTAACAGGGCTTGCTTCAACGAGCGCAGTTGATTCTCTAACTTCCACCTTATATTTAATATTGTTCTACTAACAACCACTGTTGAATGATTTTGTTAAATGCGAATTCTGACGTAGTGCAAAATTTTAGGATTATTGAATGTAATATTTAATACTTATTTGTATCTCACCTATTTTGTAATTATGTATATACACATATTCTTCTAGAAAAATATTGGAAATCATATCAGTATCCAATTATATTATTTTTATTTGAATCAATATCCAAATTTTGGTGCTAACATAAACAACATAAAATTATCATTTTGTTCAAGCCACAAATATCCTTCATTGAAATCAATCTTATTTCCATAATTATATCCACATTGTCGTGAAATTCACTTCTTAACAAATATCTTAAGAGAAAAACAATGTATACACTAACAATGTAAAAGTTTTATACACTGTCATTTTATCATCCACCATTCATTTTCAATCATCAATGACATTTAAAAAAAAGTAATACCGATGAATGGTGGATGTTGTATTAAATGTGTATAAATCTTTATATTGTCAGTATATAGATATTACACTAAAATCTTAATACACAACTATTCTTTAGTGTTGATCGGTGTGGTCGGTATCGAGTGCCCGATTGAATGGAGATGGTCAGAAGTCTAGGTCAGAAAGTTGTCTACACCCACCGGGCTGGTACCTGAAAAAGGTTCTCTAACGATCAAGTCAATATGGGATCTCTAGAGAGAGACTGGATGTAAATAAGAGAGAAGTTAGAGTAAGAGAAATAAGTGCAAGCAATAAATTAGGAAATGAGAATTAATTACACTTCTTGTAGGGTCTTCTATTTATAGAGTTTGGATCAACTGATGTGGCGACTAGCCATTTGCTAGTACCAGGTGGGTACGACAAGGGTATGTTGGACTATTCCGAGCCGTCCTGCAAGTGGCTATCTGTCGGGGGAGCAGGTGGAACTTGCAGGTAGCACGTCAGGTGGAATGTTAGTCCATATTAATGGCAACTCAGTAGTGCATTGATGGTGGGTGATAGGCATTAATGATGTGCCCGAGGCATTAAGGGCAAGTTAGAGGTTCTCAACGTATCTTTAGTGGGTCTGGCTCGGCTAGGCAGATGAACGAGAATGTTGGTTTGTTTACAAGCTCAAGATTCATCTAGGATAACCCGGATTTATCCGAGGAGGAACAATTGCCCTAGTCTATCATGGCGGCCAAAAGAGGGACAGGCTGGTAGGTTATGATGGCTATCCGTCTTTGGTCGACATGTGGAAGGACGCTTGTGTTTCGCCTAGAGGCTTCGAATGTCCAATCGACACGTCTGTTCGTTTCAGATCCTCTATCTTGGTTTCTAGGTCACTGTTGGATCCCTCTCGGGTGATTTTGGATTGATAGATGTGTTCTTGGGTTGGGCCTTTGGGGAGAGACTTGCCATTTTCCCGGGAAACAGTTGGCTTGTATGGAGGCGGCCACGACAACTATCATTGCCTACCTTGTGGAAGAAAAGGGGCAGAGATGAGGTTGGTATGCTAGACCGGGAAACCTTTAACATCATATTGGTCAATGTTGTTTGGGCGAGTTAGATACTTAGGTAGTAGTGAGGACATGATTGCTTCGGTAAAGGGGTGTCTTGCTCGTGAGGAGCTATAGTTTGAGGAATGAGTTATCTGTGTGGTTTTTGTGTTTTGGGGGTGGGGGGGCTATAAGCCGAGATGCTTTGGCGGACTCTGCAAAGTGCTCATCAGCAACTGGTCGCGAGGGTTTGTTACTAGGTTCAGGTCTATGTTGGCAAAGTTCGACTAATAGTTGGGCCTGTTGTTGGATAATTTGGCCTTGGTTTGGAATCATTTGGAGGAGTTGCTGAGTAGTGGGTACTTCTGGGGTGGGGTTTTTGGGATGACTTTGGTTTGCATTTTGGGATGACTGGAGGAATGTTTGTGGTGAGTGGTTGAGCTTGGTTATGGGTGATCATCATGTTGTAGGTAAGCCACATACGGCGTCAATGTTGTTTAGTGTTGATTGGGCGTGGTCAATATCGAGTGCCCGATAGAATGGAGATGGTCAGAAGTCTAGGTCGGAATGTCGCCTGGACCCACCAGAGGAGGTACCTGAAAAGGTTCTCCGATGATCAAGTCAGTATGGGGTCTCTAGAGAGAGATGTAAGACTGAGATGGCAACTAAAAGGGGGTGAATTAGTTGTCTTAAATCTAGGATAGATTTTTCTACAAATTGTAGAGTTAGTAGCAGCGGAAAAATTATGCAGAAAAATATCAATTAAATTTAAGAAGATAAGGGAGAAGGGAGTACTCAAAGAGTTTTATACTGGATAATCTTCTTGTCTACTGAACGTTGCATCCAGTACTCTTGTAGCACAAGAGATTTCTTCACTAGATACTCAACGTAGTAATTACAAATTCTCATCCCGATACTTCCTTGTACCTTACTCACTCTCTAATACATATGTCACTTTTTGGAAGACAACCTTTCCAAGTGACTCTATCCCCTTTCTTATCACACTTTTATGCTAAAAAGTATTTTAGCAAATTGATTGAAGAAAACTTGAACAATGGCAAGGATTGTCTTTACAAGATTTGAACACTATGATATCTTGCAATCCGGTAACTCTTTATACACTTAGTTATAATGCTAAGATGGTTTTAAAAAATATTTCAAACCACACTTAAAGCAACTTCAGAAAATTTAATCTAAAAGTAAAGAACAAGTTGCAAAAAATGCATAAAAAGTGTTTCAGAAAAATTCAGATTGTGTATGTGAGTTGTGTTTTAATTATCAGTTTAAATTCATTTAAATAGGCTTTCCAATCAGCCATAACTCCTCAATGAAAAGGTAGGAGTCGATTGGAATGAAACCATTATGTTTGGGGAGAAAGTTGTTCAATTTGAATATGAAAATCTAGTGTAACAACTCTTAGTAATCGATTACCCAAACATTCTGTCCAACTAAGTAATCGATTACCACATGGTGTAATCGGTTACTCTCATATACTATAACCATGTAAACGGTTACTCGATTGGAAAGAAACCATTATGTTTGGGGAGAAAGTTGTTCAATTTCAATATAAAAATCTAGTGTAACAACTCTTAGTAATCGATTACCCAAACATTCTCTCCGACTGAGTAATCGATTACCACATGGTGTAATCGGTTACTCTCATATACTATAACCGTGTAATAGGTTACTCAAAAGTAGTAATCGATTACCTTGCTCAGTTTTTGTTGGATAACTCGTTTCTGAATCATGTGACCTGTTACTTAGTCTGGTAACCTGTTACATAGTCACAGTAACCTGTTACATAGTCACAATAACATGTTACTTAGATCTAGTAACCAGTTACACAATATTTTGAAAAATTATTTTCTTTTATACTTGTAGTTTTCAATTTTCTTGTAAAATATTTTTGAGCATTACTACTAATTGTATATTATAGAGTATAAGGATGCACTATGCCAGATATCGTAATAAACAGAGGTCATTCAATAGCAGAATTTTGAATGACGCTGTTGAAAATGAGGCGGAAGAACATCAACAATGCATAATAAAATAGGTGTTGTCAATGTGTGTAACTTCAACAGTGTATTCTTGACAATGCGTTGTTGAACATCAGTAACATTAGCGCTGGCTTGAATGATTTTTTTTAACAGCGCATTAGATAGAAAGCGTTGTTGATGGGAATATATGAAATAGCGGATATGTAAGGAAGCGATGTTGAAGATTACATAGTAACCGCGCTTGCTTAATTATGTGCTGTTGATTTTTTACGACTTTTTCAGCGTCCGAGAAATTAATGGTGGTGTAAGGCGTCTCGACGTTTGTTGAAATATTAATGGTTGAGTGGTTATGCATTTCTTGGTTGTTGAAATATTAATGATTGAGTGGTTATACGTCTCTTTGTTTGTTGAAATATTAATGGTTGTTCATCTATAAATATTGTGGTTCACTGGATGTTCTAATTCATCATTTAGGTTAGAGCCTAAGAGTATGTGTTTCTATAAGAGTATGTTCATGAAGATAGGAGGAAGAAAACACAAAGTAGTAAAAAAAAAGAGCAATACTTCACAGAGTGAAAAAGAGAAAAAGCACCCAGATTTGTATAGAGTAGTCGAGGAAAAAATTGTGTTTCTGTTTCAAAATCATGTCAAGGAGGTTTTTAACAAGTTTTGATTTCAGAAGGAATGTGGCTATTATATAAGATTTGCGTGAGATGAAGCAATTGAAAGTAAATAAAAGGAAAAAGGGAATGAATTATTTAGTTCATTTAGCTCTTTCAATTTTTATTTGCACCAATTCCTAAAGTTCATTGATTTCTCTCATTCGACTTTCATGGGAAAAGGACCTAGATTTTAAACAGAAATCAATGAACTATTGTACAAGATCTGTATAGAGGAATAGAGGAAAACATTGTGGACAAGATTATTTCCTCTTCTACCAAATCATTTAGTTCATTATATTCACATCTACCAAATCATTTAGTTCATTATAATATATTTTGTCACTCTGAATGAATAATAAAACAATTATTTTGGATGTTAATTTATGTTTTTGTTAATTATTTGGATGATTATTCTCTTTAATAGTTTTTGCATTGTTCCTTATTAATAAACACAATAAACAAATTATCAATAATTAATAAATACAAAAACAAATTAACAAAATGTAATGTTTAATATTTTATCCAGTTTCGTATTAATAAACACAATTATATAGTAATAATCTACTTCATAGCAACTTCATGTTAATTTAAGTAAATTCATGTTGTTTAATATTTTGCAGTTATGTAAAATGTTAATTTAACATAGCATATCTACGAATATGGTGTTAATTTGGAAAATGAGTTCAGTTTAATAGCGTATAATTACGACTGCATTGTCAATTAGATTCTATTCACCAATGCATAATACAGATAGCGCTGTCAATTAGATTCTAAGCAACAGTGCTATATTTCGGTAGCGTTATTGATGTGTTTGAAAATAAGTAGTAAACAACTGGATACGCAACCATAGCGTAATCCTTAATATGCATTGTTGAAGATGTCAATACAACAACATTGCGTTAAATATGCGCTATGGAAGAGTTCGTGTTCATAATATGAGTTATGTACAGTTGGATACACAACAACAGCACAATCCTTAATATGCAATGTTGAAGAGGACAATACAACAACGCTATCGTTAATATGCGCTGTTAAATCGTTACTATAGTTTAAATATCTAAAACATGAGCCTTTTCCTCTATGCTCTCAAACTTACTCGAAAAGAAATTCTCTCACTCTCAGCAAACCCTCATACTCTCATAAACCCTCATTCTCTCATAAACTGAAAAAACTTCATCAATGGCTTCCCAAAGTGGTGATCATGTATCTCACAGTGGTGACGAAGCTTCACCGACTCTACAAGACCAACAAATCGTTATTCAAAATCGACCTCCACGTGGAATGACTTCCATGAAGAATATCATTCGATCAGGAAGCAATGATGTGAAAATAGAAGTTCAATGGAACTCTAAAGGCCAACCATTAGACAAGAAGGGTGATAAAAAACTGGTAAGCTACATTAGTATTGTTGTTAAGTAGAATCTGAAGCTAACATCAAGAAATGGAGTGATGTAGAGAATACCGTGAAGGAGCGTATTTGGAATGAAATAAGAGTAAGTTTATTTTTTCAGCTTTTGTGTTTTCATGCAATGTACCTATATGTGTTACGTTTTCGTGCAATGTACGTCTATGCATGCAATATATAATGTATATGTTTTTTTATTTCAGGCCACTTTTGATGTTGATGAGGAGCATAAGGATTATATAATTAAATCGGCTGGCAAGGCTCTTTGACAATTCTGAACTGATGCCGTAAAATTACTCAGAGATGTTGATGGCAATGTCAACCTAAAACCTCCAACTAAATATGCAAATATCGTTGATGAAGAGGATTGGAAGACTTTTGTCACCATATGCACAGAAGACGAGTCTTTCGTGGTAAATTCATATTCTTTGTATTGACTTTTGTATATAGGCCTTTGTATATGATTGTTGATATTAATGTTGTTTATTGTTTCATAAATTAAGTAATGAAACTGCAAGAGCGCATCCAAGCCTTTATATCCATACAGAGGTTCTCGAGCGGGGTATAGAGGAATCGAGGAAAGAATTGTAAGTATTGTCAATTTGTACATTATTGGTTATGTTTTGTATGCATATATATCTAATTACATTATTATTGGTTATGTTTTGTTAGTTGGAGAACAAAAGTGATACACCTATGACTCCACATGGAGTATAACTAGATGTTCTTTGGGTGGATGCCAGTAAGAACAAGGATGGTGTCATCGACAATGAGGAAGTTCAAGAAGCAGCAAGACATGTTGTAAGTGCCCATACATTTTAATTATACTTAATTTCCATACTTTATTTATCGACATTATGTTTTTTCTGGATTTGTCAGATTGCCCTAAAAGAAAAGGAGGCAAACCCAGATAGTCGTGTAATACTTGACAAGGCACTAGGACTGCCTATCTACCCTGGCCATATCCAAGGTGCAGGATTTGGGGTTAGCCAGTGAACATTTGTACCACATCCAAAGCATGCAACCAAAGCCCAAATGAGCCAAGTTCAAAATCAACTAGATGGCCTCATGCAACGGTTCGACGAATTTGAGCAATCAATGAAGGTGAAGGAAGTTGAGTGGCAACGACTAGCTAGTGTTGTTGACACTGTTCCTTCAACCACTAATGAGAGTTGCACACCTGCACCTTACAACATTCTCATTCCGATTCTCATTCCTGAGGTAATTTAGTTAACTTATTTTAATTTAGTCGTTAACTAATTATATGTTTTAACTTACGTATAGAGAATTAGTTCTTATAAAATTTTCCTAGATACCCCAACTATTTTGGATACCCCAACTATCTGAGTAGTGGGTCTTGGGAAAGTGCACAAGTTGGCCGATGCTATGCTGCATAATGCACGTATCCCACGCCATCATATGAAGGTCTCGATTGACATTGCAATCGATGATAATGTGTTGCTGCCAATTCCTCTCGGTGAGAATATCTTCACAGTTGGAGGGGCTATAGGCACTTTTGTGGCTTGGCCAGTAGACCTTGTTCAAGTAATTCCTCCGAATGTATGATTTTTCACCTTATGCTCACTCATATTATATATATATATATATATTGATCTATAATTGATATGTTTTTATTGAATATTTCAGGAAAATGTACATTCCACCCCCAGTAGCACCCAAAAGTCTAAGCCATCTTCGGGGGATGTGAGCTCAAAGCCATCTACTAGGGATGTGAGCTCCAAGAAGACTACCAACTATTATACTCAACTGATGGAGCATGTATAGAAGATGGGAGATGATATGATAATTATGTCAATTCCCAAGGAATTCTAAGGGGATAATGTTGATGAATACGTTGACATGACTGAAGTCCAGGATGTATATAAACGTGATTGTATAGGTGCAACTACTGTATGTATATAAATGAGGTAAATTATGTGTTCGTAACTTCTCTCACTTATGCATGGTGGTGTGTTATAATTAACTAACATTTGTGTTATATATATTAGGTAATTGTATGAAAATTTTATTAAGGTAAATAAGAAAAATGTGATATTCACATCCCCACACCTTACCGCTTTGATGTCGCACGAAAAAAATTGAGATTGGGGAAAAAATAGAACAAATCACAAATAATCTCATCCATCATAAAGAAGATGCAGATTTATTCCTTGCACCTTTTAATACTGGGTGAACATTTTGTAATTGTCTTTTATATTTCTTTCTTTAGTATATACCTTAATATTTCTAACAATGTACATATGTTTTGTTAGGCAACATTGGGTTTTGGTTGTCATCAATCGGGTCAATAAAGAAATATACTACTTTGACTCATTGGCACGTGGTGATATGAACAACTACGCCGCTGTGAAAGATATATTTTCTAAGTAAGTGGACTACTCATTTAAACTTTTAGTTACACTTTCACTTTCCTAGTTGTTTATTAATTAAGTACAGTTTCTATTGTTTAGTGTGGGAAAGTTTACAAATTGAATAATCGTGGTAGAAACAAGTTACCAAATCCCAACAAAATCAAGTGGACTCGTATAAAGGTGTTGGCACAAATCATCTCAAACAATTATATGTGTAATGGCCAACTAATGTTATGCTTATATGTTTACTTCCTTTTAATTGTAGACTCCTTGCCAAATAAACCAAGTAGATTATGACTATTACATGCTGAAATTCATGAAGGAGATCATTAAGTTTGTTGGCAAATCATATACAGATGACCAAGTCAACGACATTAGAGAACAATGGTCAAAGTTTGTACTTAGTTTAGTATATTAGTTTTCCATAGATTGTAGCTTAGGGAATGCAATTAATGTTCAATGTAATGTATATGTGTTGATCTATGTAATATATGTTTATGTAAACAGTGTAATTAATGTTCAATATATAAATTCAGTTGTGTTCATATAGTTGTCATTTGGTGTTTCTGTATGCATACATTTTGTTGTTATGTTTTGTTTCTGTATGCATCAGGGTATTTTCTGTTGTGTGCGTAACTTTGTAGAATTAGGAATAATGGTCTTCGACAGTGCTTTCTATTGTATGCATTGTTGATTATGTTGAATTCAACAACATATTCTCAAAAAAACGTTGTTGCTTTTGTTGAATATAATAGTGCATGAACAGAAAAGCGTTGTTGAATACTTATCTCACATTCATTATCTTTTAGATATACAACAACGCATGCGGTAAGAAGTGTTGTCGATATGATCAAAACTATTTCCTCAACAATTAATCGCTTAACACATTTCTTAATCGATTAATTGCTTGAATGTTGTTTATTGTCATTATTAATTGTTCTACATATTTAATTAATTGTCATTAATCAATTGTCATAACATAATTACTAATTTGAATATCATTAAAAAAAATGAATTAGTAAAAAAATTATTATATCTTCCATAGCATTTCGTTAAGATTGCATTGTGGAACACTTACCTTCATATTTGAATGGGGAGTTTTTCCACAACGTTTCCTGTAGGTTGTGCTGTTGATTAGGTATCATTGACAGCAATGTCTTCATTATGCGCTGTTGAAGATACTATCAAACCTTAAAAAATTAAAATGTTCCCGCATTCTCACACATTCATCAACAATCCCAACACTCATTTACTTAGCAGCGAAACACATTTACTCTCAAAATTAACCTTGAAAACCATTCAACCTTAAAAATCATGCACTCATTCAACACGAAAATCATTCAACACCGATTTCGAAAATCCTTCACTCGTTTAACCTCAAAATCATCATTCACAACATAGAATTGAAAGTGAGTTTTTCTTATAGTTATTTGCCTTTTTAATTACATTATATTTAGCTTGTATTGAGTTATAAATATTTTCTTTATAAATGAGTGAAAGTGATTTCACTCCTTTAGCTTGTATTTAGTTGGGGTTTCCGATTCATTTAGCTTACATTATGAGTTAGGGTTCCGATCATAATAATGCATTTTCTCTACAAGCTTAACTCCAAGCTTTAGGGATTTATGCTCATTATATTTTTTTGTTAATAGAAAATGAATCGAAAATATATGAGTGTCAATCGATTGACGAAGGAGTATGAAGAAGGAGTGAAATTATTTGTTAGGTTTGCAATTGAGAATGTTGAAAATCCTAATAGAATTGTATGTCCTTGCTTAAGATTTTGTTACTCAAACCGAATTATTCCGAATAAGTTAAAAGGTCATTTAGTGTGTCATGGTATTGATCAAAGTTACACATGTTGGACAAGACATGGTGAGATGAGAGACATTATGGATTGTGATGATGAGATACATATGAAAGACAACTATATAAATTCATATGAAGACGATCGTTTCGAGGAAATAACAAACATTGTCGAAGAGGATCTTCAGGATTGCCCTGAGATGTTTCAACGGTTGATAAGTAATTCTGAGAAACTATTATATGATATTCACAAGATTGGCAGTGGTGTCAAGGTTGTATAAGTTGAAATATGTTAATGGATCGACCGATAAGAGATTCACCGACTTGCTTGTACTTCTGAAGGATATGTTGTCGGAAGATAACGTGATTCCTTCTCGAACCTATGATGCAAAACAAATGTTATGCTTCATTGGCGTGGACTACACTAGGATACTTGCTTGTGAAAATAATTGCATCTTGATTTTTTAATGAGTATGCTTCATTAAAGTTTTGTCCTAAATGTAATGCATCACGATATAAGAAGGAAGACTCAATTCTCAAAATGGTTGTATGGTATTTTCCCATCAAATCAAGATTCAAGCGTATGTTTAGCAATGCCAAAAATGCAAAGAAGTTTACATGGCATGATGAAGAAAGGATTAAAGATTGTAAGCTTCGGCATCCTGTAGGTTCTCCTCAATGGAAAAAAATTGATCACAACTATCCTAGTTTTGGTCAAGAATAAAGAAATCTACGCCTTGCATTGTCAACAGATGAAATTAACCCACACAGCGTTCAAAGTTGCTCCTGCAGTACATGGCTAGTGACGTTGGTGATATACAACCTACCTCTTTCTCTATACATGAGGTGCAAATATGTGATGTTATATATGTTAATTTCTGGACCTTAACAACCAGGAAATGACATAGACATATATTTGGCTCCATTAATTGAAGACTTGAAGCAAATGGAGGAGACATCCATAAATGTATATGATGCGTATAGGGAAGAAAACTTCAACTTGAGGGCGTTGTTGTTCGGCACAATCAGTGATTTCCCTACATATTATAATTTGTCTAGATATAGTACAAAAGGACATTTTGCATGTCCTGTATGTGAAGACAATACTCATTCAATGAGGGTGGAACACTATAATAAAAATGTCTTCCTTGGCCATCGTAGATTTTTGCCTTCAGATCATCACTATCGACGATGGAGAAAAGCATTTGATGGAAACAATGAAGAAGGTCGTGCTCCTTTACCTTTGACGAGTGACCAATTATTTCAAAAGCTAAAGGGTTTGAATACTAACTTTGGTAAACCTTTTGAAAACCTTTTGCAAAAAAATTGTCATAAAGGGGTGCAAGAAAAGGTTAGTCTTCTTTGAATTTCCACATTGGAGTTCATTATATGTAAGATATTTCCTCAATGTTATGCATATTGAAAAAAATGTGTTTGAAAGTCTCCTTGGTACCTTACTCAATGTCCCTATTAAGACCAAAGATGGCTTGCCTATCGGAATACGATCAATTATACCTAAAAAAGTTCAAGGAACCATAACTAGGTTATGCTTCTTCTTCAAGGGAATTTGTAGCAAAGTGATTGACCCTGAGAAATTACCTGCATTGCAAAGACAAATTATTTTGACTTTGTGTGAGCTTGAAATGTGTTTTCCACCTTCTTTTTTGATGTAATGGTTCATCTCAGAATTCATCTTGTTCGAGAGACACAACCATGTGGTCCTTCCTATATGAGATGGATGTACCCCTTTTTATATGAAGACATTAAAAGGGTATGTGAAGAACCGATCAAGACTATAGGGTTGTATTGTCGAGAGATATGTTGTTGAAGAAGCTCTTGATTTTTGTACAGGATACCTTACCAATGGTAATTTCATGGGCATTTCAAAGCCTCGATATGCAAAAGAAACATTTGGTCAAGGTATTACTGGGAATGAAATATTGACTATAACAAGAACCGAATTTGAGCAAGAGCACTTATATGTTTTATATAATGCCGACGCGGTTGAGCCATATGTTGAAACACACACGGAGATGCTAAGGAAGTGTTACTCAAGTAAGAATGAAAATTGGATTTCCAAATAGCATAATCAGTGTTTCATAAAGTGGCTAAAAATCACATTGATGAGGAGTGGAATATAAATGCACATTCGGTTATCGAAAGATTGAAATGGTTAGCCAAAGGTCCAAGCCTTCATGTCTTATCCTACACTGGTTACCTCATTAATGTAAGAACGAGGTTGCAACTAAGAGGAGGGGGGCGAATTAGTTGACTTAAAAGTTATGGCCACTTTTTCTGCAAAAATCAAGAGTTAAGGTTCAGCGGAAAATATATGCAGAAAAATAATCAAGATAAAATGAAAGAGATAAGGGAGAAGAGAATACACAGTGATTTTTATACTGGTTAACCTTCTAGTCCACCGAAGGCTACATCCAGTACTCTTGCAGCACAAGAGATTTCTTCACTAAGAATTATGAGTTGTAATTACAATATCTCACCCCGAGATTTCTATGTACCTTACACACTCCCTAATTCTTATTCACTCTTGGAAAACACATTTCCAAGTGATTCTAATCCCCTTTCTTTTCACATCCCGTGAAAGAAAGTATTCGACAACAATATTGAAGAATGTACAACAATGGCAGATTTCCTTTACAAGTATGAAAGTAGTATAACTTGCAATCCAATCAACTCTTTATGTATACCAAGTAATAATGCTCTTTGGAAAACTTTGAAACACTTCTAAGCAACTTCAGAAAAATGACTTTGAAAGTTTGAGTGCAAGTTGCAAAAAGTATTGAGAAATAACTTCAGAATAAGTTTAAGAGCTTTTGGAAATTGTATAAGAGTTGTGTGTTATTGTGTGTTTGTGTTATGAGAGTTAGAGCCTTTATATAGACTTTCCAAACACCCATGGTGCCTTTCTGAAAGTGTAGGAGTTGTTTGAAGTGAAGAGATTTCGTTTGGAATGAAAACATTTTTTTTAAAATCTGAAATCTGATGCAACAGCTCTTAGTAATCGATTACTAACAATGGGTAATCGATTACCCAAACTCTCTGTCCACTGTTCTTTTAAAAACGAATTAGAGTAATCGATTACACCAATTTGGGTAATCGGTTACTCAAAATTTTCAAAACTGGTAATCTATTACTCAAAGGCAGTAATGGATATTCTGGATAGTTTTAAGTTGGATAACTCTTTTCTCACACATGTAACATGTTACTTAGATGAAGTAACTCGTTACACACTATTTTTGAAAATTATTTTAAGTATTTTTAAAGTGTTTCAATTTTGTTTAAAAATAGTTTGAGCATTACTACTTTGCATATTTAAGAGTTTTAGGATAGAAGTACCTATAGAGACTTAATCTAATTATCTTGAAGCTTTAATCTTCTTTGTCTTCATAAGTATTCTTCTTTTTCTTATTTTTGGTGATGTTGGTGT
>NW_017727766.1:45127-76658 GCF_001865875.1 Lupinus angustifolius | reverse complement strand
TAACAAAATAATCGTCAATAATATTGATGACCAAGAATATGAAGATATTGATGAAGATGATCCTTTTTTTGGGACATATCAGTCGCGTGAGGGAGGACCAACTACGGATGATGATTTATATACAAGAGATGATCACGATGAAGGCTTTGGGTAAATTAATATGCTCCTCCAGACAAGGATGACCCTAAAAGACAAAAATAATCAGAGAAAGGGAAAAAATAGATGCAAGTAGTCTTTGTATAATTTTGATTATTTGTAATTTGTATAATATTGTTTCTTTATAATTTGTGTAATTTTTTTATTTGTAAATGTACTCTGTCAAAACATAATTGTCATGATATTCATTGTTTGTATTTTATATTATATTGATGTTTAATAAAACAAATTTGTAGCTTGAATTAATGTGTTTGTTCTATTGAGAATGTTTGTTCTGCTAATAAATGTATATGCATGTACTTAATTTATACAAATCAACAGAGAATTGTAGGGGAAGCTCTAGCATGCGCTGTTGTAAAGGATAACTACAACATCGCTTTTTATAGAAAGCGTTGTGGTACATTATCAATACAACATCGTTATGCATGTGATGCGTAGTTGTAATAAGGTGTTGTTTGAGAAAATTTATGAATAATACAACAACACTTTTCTGTTATTGCGCTGTTAAATATATGAACTTCAACAGCGCAAGTAGAAGCGCTGTTAATAAGACCTATAAAATGCGTTGTTTATTCAAGACTATATGACAATGCTTTGTGGATGATGCGCTGTTGTATTGATCCACTATATGACAGCACTTTGTGGATGAGGCGTTGTTATATTGATGCATATATGACAACGCTTTGTGGACGATGCGTTGTCATATTGATGCACTATATGACAGCGCTTTTTATGTGGTGAGTTGTGGTATATAATCAATACAACAGTGTTTGTGAAGCACTATTAATGATGACCATAAATTACTACGGTCAAACAGAAAGCTCCTGAAAGCACTGTTATACATTAAAATTAAGCGTTGTTGAACGGCAACTATGGCGTAGTCATGGAAGTACCTATAGACATAGACTCTAAATTCCTTGAAACTTTATCTTGTTTGTCTTCATAAGTATTCTTTCTTTTCTTCTTTATATGATGGTGATGTCTTCATCAAAACAGTGTCAATGTTAGGAGCAAAATCTTCTTTACAAGAGAATGAGAGTAAATAAGAGAGAAGTTAGAGTAAGATCAATAAGTGCAAACAATAAATGAGGGAATGAAAATTAATTATAGTTCCTTTAGGGGTCTTCTATTTATAGAGTTTGGATCAACTTATGTGGCATCTAGTCATTGGCTAGTACCAGTTGGGTATGGCAAGGGTATGTCGGACTGTTCTGAGCCATCCTGCAGGTCTGCAAGTGGCTGTCTATCGGGGGAGCAGGTGGAACTTGCAGGCGGCGTGACAGGTGGAATGTAAGTCCTTATTAATGGTAAGTCAGCAGCATATTGATGGTGCTTTAGAGGTATTAATGATGTGTCAGAGGTATAGAACATATCTTTAGTGGGTCTGGCTCAGCCTGGCGGACGACCAAGAATGCCAGTCTGTTTACTAGCTCGGGATTCATCTAGGATAACCCGGATTTATCCGGGGAGGAACAACAATATTCAAACTATAATTTTATTTAAGGAAAACAAATATTTACCATTTAACTCTACAAATTATGTTTAGCGGACTAATTTAACACTAGGCTAAAAAAAATAGTTCTTTTAGTAGGGATGGCTCACCAGCAACTTCCCGTGATAATGTGATATAAAAAACAAAACAGTTGCGTGACCAATTGACCTGAAGAAGTTGACTTGAGAACAAGTGAGAGGAAACTTATCAATAATTCAAAAATGATGGCTGGTTTTCGTGGCTGCTTTGGATAAAAGGACATCTTTAGCCCAAAAAGTATGTTATTTGTTACTTTTTGATTGGTTAGAAAATCATGTTATTATTAAATTTTTAATTTAAATATATGATTTCTAACCAATCAAAGAAAATGTCATATAATATGACATACTCTTTTAGTATGGTACATATTTATCCGCTTTGAACTACATGTTATAATATTTTTTCTAGAACAAATCATCTGTATCTCATATTGGATAGTGGAGACTCCATACTAAAATAAAATCTTAGGTAAAGATAATTTTATAATTTATAATTTTTTATCTGCATTCCCATAGTGGATGTTTCACTTTTATTGGGCTGTCATTGAATTTAGAAGGACAGTAGTGTCATGTCAAAAAAAAATTCCTTTAAGAAAAGTCTGCGTTCCTTCATATCATTTTCTATATCCACTTTCCGTTCCATTTATGACCAAATCCATTCCATCTTATATCTTAATCAAATTGATATATAAGGAAACCAAATAGATAAATTTCATAACCTTCAAAACAAACATTAAACCCTGAATCCTTTCAATGTCACAAGGAATCGGAGCTAGAGTTCCTCTCCCAATACTTAAGTATGATGTCTTCTTAAGCTTTAGAGGAGAAGACACACGCCAATTCTTCACAACAAAATTACACGCCAGATTACAGCAAAAAGGGTTAGCAACTTTCATTGATAATGAAAGACTCATGAGAGGTGATTTTATTTCACAAGGACTTCTTCGAGCCATTGAAGAGTCTTTGGTTTCAGTTGTTATACTCTCTAAAAATTATGCTTCCTCAACATGGTGTTTGGATGAACTCCAAAAGATTATTGAATTGAGGAAAGAGTTTGGGAGAGCAATTTTTCCAGTGTTTTATGGTGTTGATCCTTCTGAGGTAAGACATCAAAGGGGAAGTTTTGAGGTAGCTTTTGGTAAATATGAAGAAGTTTATAAAGGAAATAGAGAGAAAGTTAGAAGATGGAGAGATGCTTTGGCTGATGTTGCTAACACATCTGGGTGGGATTCTAGGGAATACAGGTATGTTTTGATATTAATTAGTCAAACAATATATCATTTGAATTGCATAACACTTGGTATGAATTCATTTTAGGTTACTTGTACAATTGTTTTCCCTATATTAGAAAGTGAGATGAGAGATCCATGTCTATAATAATAAGTCCTTCTATTAGGATTGTGTTTTAGATTTTAAATTCAACATAAGCTCTTGATCATAGTTTCGCTTAATCCATTAGGTATATACCACATTCGTAGGTTACTTGTACAATGAAAATATAATATGTTTTGAACAGAGTGAATTACACCTGAATTTTAAATTACACAAACTAATTTTCTTCTTTTTTTAAAATTACATCAATCATCCTTAATTATATATATATATATTACACTAATTAATGTCTTTTAATAAAAATAAATATAATTTTTTATATTAAAAACAGTGACGAGTGTAATTATAATATAGTATATTATGAGAGAAAAGAATATTTGGAGAGAACACAAATTGAGATAAACTGATTTTTATTAGATGATCAAATTCAAATTAAAATAAAATGGAACAAAATATTATATTTAGCCTATTTTAATTGATCCATATGCTATATTTTAAAACTTGTCTTTTAGCTTTTTGGAAGCGCAATGGAATTTACTGCAAAATGTTTATTTATTTGGTGTGATCATCAAGTGGTAGGTTTATTTATTCAATCATTGTTGTAATAATTAAAAAGTAAAGGAAGCCAATAATTCCTTTTTCATCTATGTAGCCATGATGCAGAACTCATTCAAGCAATTGTTGAAGCTGTGTGGATCAATTTACGTCCCAAAATACCATCTACCATTCATATGCTACAAGGAGTTGATACAAAAGTAGAGGACTTGGATAAAGAAGCAAGGATCGGGTTGGATAAATACTACAGCAAAGAAGTAAAGTGTGTCATCCAATGAATTTGTTGATGAAATTCTAGTTTTTTTATCAAATAAAGCTAAAGAACAAATCTGTTATATTTGCTGTTTTATACTATTCTCTTTATCTCCAATAAAAAATAGTCACTTTGTTAAAAAAATGTCAATTAACTTTTATTTGAAAAAAAGTGATCAATTTTTTTAATGATGTGACTACTTTTTATTGTGACAAATAAAATGGCATATAATGGTAGATATATAAGACTTTTGTTCAGCTAAAAAGTGGTGAAAAATGGAAAATTACTATTTCAAAGTTATGATAATTAAAATTTGAAGATTGTACATTTATTGGGATTTTCATGTGAAATTTTTCAACTCTTAGTTTTATTTTCTTCTTATAGCTGATCGATTACAAGGGCTTAGTGGAATTCACATTTCATGTTTAAAGATGAAACATAATTAAAGAGTTATGGTTGTCATATTAGTACTAAATTTGAAAAGTAAAATGACCACACACTAAGCATCTATGTCAAATACCACCAGATTTTAAAAAAATTCAGGACCTGAAGATTACTTGTGGCTATGCATAAAAGAAGGGTGTAAAGATTTTGAAGAACTTGCACTATTTATCAGGCCTTGGTGATCAATAACTTGTACAGTTTAACCACTTAATTAAGGGCCTCACTGTTTGTTTTTTCCATACTAAAGAACCAAATTAATTAGAGCCAATATAAGCATGTTGAAGGGAATTTTTATATTTTCTTTGGGAACCATGTTTGGGGTAATGCTTACTCGAAGGGCACAAAATTTGTTCACAATTGAAGGGATTCGTAGACTTGCTTCTTCTAGCATTGATCCTAACAAGAAAGTTCTTGTAAGCCATTCTACAGTGGAACAACAAAGCCCACCATAATGGTTATATATATACACATCCCTGGTTGCTAGCTACATCTGAACATGTTGAAAACCACAAGTATTAACCTAGCTAGTTGAATATGGTGGACGCAAATGGTTATATATGAATTGTTTTGTAGAGATAGATCTAGTTTTGGTGAATTTTGTTTGTATGTAAACGTGTGAATTATGCGAACTTTGGAAAGTAGACGCAAATAACATACGGAAATTATTATTGCATTGTATATCTTGGATATACGTACACAATGTACGGTATAGCTGCTTGTGTATAAACTACAAATGCATGAATGATTTGGATCATTGATCCTTTTAAATAGACATCTTCTTTCAGCCATTGATTCTTATAAACTTTTGCAATCGATGATAAAAAAAAATTACTTAGTCTAGCCACAAATATCGTCTCCAAGAGGTAAATGAGTCTGAATCGAGAACATCAAACAATATAATAATGTTAACGCTTTCGGCCGAGATTTTTTTATTTAAGACTCGAATTTGAGTTTTTCTTGGATGGAATAAACTTGTAACACTTCAACACCAAGGTCATCACTAATGCCTTGGACCCGCAAACCATGTCAAGATCATGATTAGCCTACCGTTCAAGCTATTGTTAAAAAGTTCTGAATACATTTTACTCTCATTTGCTATTATGAATATTGGGCCCATGCTCTATTGAATAAGTAATTACTCAACAGTTCAAAATTTTCATTTTAAGGGATGAGATCAATTAAGAAGTACTTTTATTTTGGTCTTTTATATGTAGGAAAAATCTTTTCAATAGAGACTTTAATGGTGGGACTTTATACTTTAAAGATACATCATACTACATATTAAAAATGATGAACATTATCATCATTTATATAGCCAAGATTTTTCATGTCAAATCATCAAGAAGAATATAGATAAAACTAAAGTGGAAGCGTACCTTAATATGTAGCTTATTTGGCCTTCCAATTGTAGACCACTCTTAGCCTTAGTTTCTTATTTCTTATTTCTTATTTTTGCTCATCATAAAAATAGAAACAAGACTTTAGGTATCTACAGAATAATTTCTATGACAATTATGTCTATAATCATATACCTTACTTGAAGTAGATCACTTTAGTATGGCTACTTAAAATAATGACCCTAAACACATTTAAACATTACATGTGTGACCCAAAAATTTCTTACGATCTCCCACTGGTCACATATGTAATTTTACAAAATTTTATAAACGTTAGACATATCTTTATCTTGTCCATTATTTTTATTAATATATAGAACCAAAGTGGTTTTCGTTATATCAATCATAACTAAATTCATCAATCATCACTAATATTAACACAACTAAATGACATTAGATCAATCATGAAATGTGTAACATGAAAAACACATGAAGGTGATCTATACATGTCAATTTTCAACTGGTCATCATTTACTATAGTGAGATCCCCGTAAATAAATTTCAGAGTGCAACTGAATCATAAACCTTATTCTGCTGAAAAACATATCCATAAACATGTCTATATAAAGAGAACATCCAAATACAAACTCCCACTAAACCAAAATATCCTCAAGTGACATAATACTCATATGAGCAATGTACTTTTGAAAGACCTTAGATGATAAACCTTTAGTGAGCAGATTTGTAACTTGGAGTTTGTGTCAATATGCTCTATAGACATTTGATCACTCTAAATTGTTTCCTTAAAAGGGAAATACCAGTGCTAACCTTTTGTCACAATATAATTTTAATGGTCTTTTAATATATCCAAATAAGCATTGAAGTGACAATTGTATAATCATATACCATAATTTGATGTCTCATAATAAGATATGAAAATCACTATCATAATAGATGAGCTATAAGTGTCTACTTAGCACTTTCCGAAATAGTTCATCTTCCACCTAATAGAAAAATATAGCCTTACATGGATTTTCAACTGTATTGACATCTAACAAGAATAAATAACAATACATAATGATCTCAAACTTAATCACTTTATGTATTTGAGAATATAATTTCTTTTGTTCTTTGTAAGTACTTAATAACTTAATTGGTTGCCTTCCAATTATTTATCATTGAATTACTTAAATATCTGTATTCTAACAAAGTACACAATATCCTGATGTGCACAACTTTTTATATACATTAGGCTCACTTAGCCAATGCATAAGAAATCTACTATATATTTTTAACTTTAAAATTTCTTCCTAAAAAAGACATTGCATTCGCATACCTAATGAATATAAGACTCATGTTATTTGAACATTCTCATTCCTAATATTTTCCTTTATCCTTAATGGAACTTCCTTAAAATTAATGAGTTGTTCCTTTCTAAAATGCAAGATCTAGATTCATATATTCGAGAACAAACACAATGGCCTCTCCTTAATTCTTAAAGTTAGTGCAATTTAGGAAGACGGTAGAATATGTATCTGCAGACATTATAAAAGCAGAGAATTCAATAGAACAAAGAACAAAAAAAAATTGAAATAATTCTTGCAATTAAACTCACAATAAACTTTAACCCTTAAGTTCAAATATTAGTGGGACACATCACGAGTTACCTAACGCAACATTAATATTCAGTCTTTGGACAAAAATATTAACTTGTAAGTGGTATACTTAATGTAATAATCAAATATTGATAATCAGTCACGTCAAATACTAATTCTTTCTTTGGACCGACTTACTATTCACATGAAAAACTATATGATTATCACATATTTATTACTACAAGTATATTTATAATTTTGGCCAAATAGTAATCTTCCTTTGGGTCGATCATTATACGCATAAAATTACAAACATACAATTGACTTCATATTCAATAACAATTGATAATGGAACTCTTGTTGTAATGGTCAAACATGATCACAATACATGTCAAATAATAAACCCTTCTTTGGACTGTTTTATCATTCACATATGCAACCTTATAATTTTCATATGTTTACCATCATATATGTATATATAATCCAACCAAATAATAATCTTTCTTTGGGCTGATTAATATTGGCATGAATACATATACACACTAACATTCAACATTTATTATGAACAATCTACAACAAGATATGTCACTTTGGCGACTTCTTTAATATGTTCGCTAAAAAATGTCAAACAATTTTACAGTCCAAAAGATATCAATTTACTTGAATTTGATTTGTAATATAATCCAAAATATATTTTATAAATTTCCAGACTACAAATATATATTTTGGACACTAATCAACATTGTAGTGTAGTAGTAAGGGTGTCTTTTCCTTACTGATTATTGCCGTGTGTTGCTATGGTTGCATGTGGTGATGCTCCTTCCTAGTTTCCCAACATTCTGAGTTTGGAAACATAAAGTTGCACCTTATGGACTAGTTATGACTTTTTTTTTTTTTTTTAAAATTCGAAAATCAAACTGTTGATTAAACAAAATGCCACACCTACACTGGAAGTTCATGACCGAAGTCAGGAGACACAACATTTCAAACAACAAACGAAACAGTTTATCTATTGGCACAGAATTACTATTTTCGATTGGAACGAGGCACAATACAAGTCAAAAAATTGCCACAACTGCTTCTTGGACCTGAGACTTTGCAATTTCATATTAGAAACTCAAGCAATCCAACTAATCATGAATTGGTCTAATGCTTGAGAATAATGCAAAACTCAAACTGCAGCAAAAATATACAAAATTTGACATATAGAGTATAGAACACACGACCACATAGATCAATGTTTAAAAACCGGTTCGTGTTAGCCGTTTCAACTGATCTCAATATTGGTACGGTACATTAATTATACAAGTCATGCAATTATAGCGGTTGAAACTGGTTATACCGGCCGGTTTTCAATTGAACCGTACGGTCATACCTGCCAGTTTTTATTTAAAATTAATTTTTTACTGAAATTGAAAAAATATTAATTTTTCAACATTAATAATAATATATTATATTTTTATATCTAATTTTACCGGTATACGGTTTAATTAGTGAACCACCGGTTAAACCGATATACCAGTACTTTAACCGGTTTAACTGTATACACCTTCCAAAAAAATATTAAATCCCACATTCCAAAAAGTAAATCCATAACCATTATAAGAAATGGTCAACTATTTTAATGTCTCGTCAACCACAGTTAAACGTTTCTAAACATTAAACTCTAGAACATCCAACATTACTGAAACATCATACTCAACCGTACAACCAATTCTGAAATGTTGTACCAAAAATATATTCTGAAAAGTTGTTTACTAAGAGAATTAAAGTGTATTTCAAATACCATTACCAAATTTAATATTATGGACAGATAAGATATTCATGAGTATTTACATTATATAACCATGCAACACAAAAAAAATTCACAAATTTATTTGCCATTTTGTTGCTGGTTGTAATTCTTAACTTAAAACTCATGAATTTAGAACCAAGTAAATTAAATATTAATACTTTTAATGTTATTCAACTTGACCAAAATAGTAGCATTTTAAGAAATGAACATCATAAAGAAAGTTTACTTTTATGGAATTGTCCACTATAACCATCAATAAAAATTTCTTCTGCCAACTTGAATTAAAACCAAAATTCAAGCTCTCATGACAATGATACTAAATCAAGCAAATAGAACATTTCTAAAAGCGTTGAAATCAAAGTTTAATCTTAATATGATATTTATGTAAGATAATGAATTTCCATAAAGACAATTCAACCTTACTCTCAAGAATGATTCCATGATAACTTAAAGCCTTATTTCCCAATGACATGACATGAAAGTGGCTTTGATACCAATTGTAGGAAAAACCTTTTCAATAGAGACTTTAATGGTGGGACTTTATACTTTAAAGATACATCATATTACATACTAAAAATGATGAAACTATCATCATATATATATAGCTAAGATCTTTCATGTCAAATCATCAAGAAGAATATAGATAAAACTAGAGTGGAAGCGTACCTTAATATATTCATAGAGAATATGATGAATGAACCTTATACCAATCTTAGCATCATGTATCCACCAAACTTCATATCATTTGTTATGCAAATGCATGTTCATAGTAGAATATGTAGCTTATTTGGCCTTCCAAGTGTAGACCATTCTTAGCCTTAGTTTCTTATTTCTTATTTTTGCTCATCATAAAATTAGAAACAAGACTTTAGGTATCTACAGAATAATTTCCATGACAATTATGTCCATAATCATATACTTTACTTCAAGTAGATCACTTTAGTATGGCTACTTAAAATAATGACCCTAAACACATTTAAAACTAGAAAGGAAGCGTACCTTAATATATTCATAGGGAATATGATGAATGAACCTTATAACAATCTTAGCATCATGTATCCACCAAACTTCATATCATTTGTCATTGTATGGAAATGCATGTTCATAGTAGAACATGTAGGTTATTTGGCCTTCCAATTATAGACCACCATTAGCCTTAGTTTCTCTTCTAATGGGATAAAGAGAATGAACTCTCATGTTTTTGTTCATATTGTTGTGTGTTATGTTGTTGTCTATAATTGGGGACCATAAGCCCTATTTATAAGACAAACATTTCCTTTCATTAAGGGTGATGATGCCTTTTAAATTTTATTATTTCTTATTTTTGTCCATCATAAAAATAGAAATAAGACTTTAGGTATCTATACAATAATTTTCATGACAATTATGTATATAACCATATACCTTACTTGAAGTAGATCACTTTAGTTTGACTACTTAAAATAATGACCATAAACACATTTAAATATTACATGTGTGACTCAAAATTTCTTACATTATAAAAATGAAAAGAAAAATTAAACATCTAAATGTTTAATGGATTTGTTAACCAAATGATTCATATTCTTAGTTAATATTATATATTATGGATCGATAACTTAAATACCTTCTTTATATATGTGGATAAATCGGGAGTCGACCTAAGATGATCTTTTCAGAATTTTATGAAGCCTCTACATATTGGGCCTTGATAATTTAAGGATTGTAAACCCAATTTATGATCAAAACAAACAAATAAAAGTAAAGACATGTCATTACCCCCTTTCATAGGTGTGATAGGAATAATGCAAATAGATGGAATGGAGTAGTCATCGATGTTCTTTTAGAGGAAAAACTAATTTAAAGAATAATGATTGATCTGCTCGTAGAGAAAAATTAAGTTCGGAAGTCGGTTACAGATGAGGAAGGTGTTAGGCACCTCATATTGCTCGTTATAAAAATGACACCTAGATCAGTTATATGATATTAGTTCAAAACAATAATTTTACCCTCATATGTTATTACATAAAATAGAATTATTTTTTTGTCTAATAGGGAAGTTTATGCTCCTACATATCTCAAGTTACAATAGAGAAATCAAGGCTACGTAGTTCTTCTAGAAAATGGTTGATTATTTGATGTATTTTTATTTTATTTCTATAAAGTTAACCAGATAAGATAGTGCGACAAGGCGCAAGACCTTTAGTGAGCTACATCACCTTGCTTTGGACAACTTAAGGTAGCGCAACAAGGTACTCAACCTATAGTGTGTTACTTTAAGCTTTTAAAATTATATAAAAAATATAACAAGATAAGGTAAAACGATAAGGCACAAAGCCTATATTGGGCTACCTTATATCGATTTTTAAAATTATTTATTAACAAAATAAGGTAACACGACAAGACACAAAGCTTATAATGAGCTACCTTATATTGCTTTTTAAATTTAATTGGAAAATTTAACGAGATAAGGTAATGTAACAAGACACACGGCCTATAGTGAGCTTTTTCATATTGTTTTTTAAAATTATTTGGAAAATTAACAAGATAAGGTAACGCGATAAGGCACAAGGCCTATCGTGGGCTACCTTATTTTTTCTTTTCAAATCTATTTGGAAAATTAACAAGATAAGGTAACAAGAACTATAGTGGGCTACCTTAAATTGTTTTTTTTTAAATCATTGGAAAAAATTAACAAGATAATGTAAAGCGACAAAGCAAAATGCCTATGGGCTAATTTTTATTACTTTTAAAAATTCTTTCATGCTTTAGAGATAGTTTGGTGGCGGCAAGATGCCCACCGGCCACGGTAGAGATGTCGTCGTCTCTGGACACGAGCAGATGGGGAAAATGGTGCTACATAGGGAGGAGGCATCCAACAAGGACCTCATTCTTCACTGTGAAGCTGTTGATGATGCAAAGAACCACCACCTAACACGATGGCCTTGAAACGACAACAACGGCACCAGAAACGCTGATTTCTACAACTGTCACCCCTGTTGGTCACACATGGAGGATTGTGACGTGTCAGGATGAGGTTGTGTTTCTATGGTGACTTGTGTGAGAACTACAACAGTACCCGACAGCAAGGACATCCTAGGATCGTGACACCCATCGACTGGGTCACTCCAGCGAGTGTCGGGTGCCCTTCTACGACATTAGGTGTTGCAAACTCGTACCCTTTTTTCCAAGGCAATATGGGTAGGTTATAGGAAATTACGTGATGCAATATACATGGGTTAATGAAAGATGGTATACATGTTAGCATGACTGTAGAGAAGAAGATGATGATAAGCTCCACGTGGTATTAGGATTTCTTCTTCTCCTACCTCTTCAAAATAGGATTTTTTGTTTTTAAATTTTGTTGCCTCTCCTTTTCCAGATTAAGTTAAGGTTGCCTTTTTTTAAAAAAAAATAATAATATTCCCCCTCCTTTGTTTCTAAAATTAGATTATAAGGAGGGAAATATTAGGGTTGCAACCCTACTCTAAATGGGCCATAGAAAGCCCAAATGCATATTCACCCATTCACTTTTTATTCAATCATTAATTTACTTATTACTATTCTTTTTTGGAAAGTTTCAACCCGGTCAAAATTGGATATTCACAACTGTCCCTCTTTACTTGTTTCTTACTAGATAATAGGAGTAACACATGTAACTCAGGTTATCATGGTGAGAATGAAGTAGAGATAAAAAGATCAAATTTTGATCAGGAAATAACACAATATGAAGATATCTCTAACATACGTGAATAATACAAGTTCGAGGAGTGGTTAAATAGATCATGAGTGCCAAATGTGATATTTCATACTTTGGTAAACGAGACTACTAGGGGGTTAAAGGCACAACAAGCGACCACTAGTGGTGAAAACACAAAAATGAGACCACTAGTGGGTCAAAGGTACAAAAATGAGACCATTTGGAATCAAAGGTACAAAAATGAGACTAATAGCGATCAAAGATACAAAAATGAGATCACTAGGGGTGAAGAGTACAACACGAGACCACTCGAGGCCTGGTTGCAAAGAGGACCACGGGAACACATAGATAATAAGGAAGTTTGGGTCAAAAGTAAAAAGAGACCACTAAGGGATCAAAGATACAAAAATGAGATCACTAAGGGTCAAATGTACAACATGAGACCACTTGGAAGCCTGAGTGCAAAAATGACCACAGGAACACACGAATAACGAGGAACTATGAGTCAAAATTAAAAAGAGACCAATGGGGTCCAAGGCACGATACGAGACCACAGGAGGGCCTGGGTGCAAGGAAGACCACAGGAATACACACATAATAAGAAACTTCGGGTCAAAAGTAAAAAGAGACTAGTAAGGGTCAAAGGCGCACTAGGAGACCATTAGGGGGCCTAGGTGTAAGGAGGACCACAGAACACATATATAATGATGAACCCTTGGTCAAACGTAAAAAGGGACCAATAAGTGGTCAAAAGCACAACATAAGACGAATGGGGACTTGGGTGCAAGGAGAACTACGGGAACACACAGATAATGTGGAAGGGGTCAAAGGCGCAATATGAGACCACTATGAGGCCTGGGTGCAAGGAGGACCATGGGGAACTATTGGCCAAAATTAAAAAGAGACCATTGGGGGTCAAAGGCATAACACAGTACCACTAGGGCCTGGGCACAAAGAGGACCATGAGAACACACGGATACTGAGGAACTTTGTGTCAAAAGTAAAAAGGGACCACTAGTGGGTCAAAGGCACAACAGGAGACCATTGGGGGCCTGGTTGCAAGGAGAACCACGAGAACACACAAATAATGCGGAACTCTAGGTCAAAAATAAAAATAGACCATTGGGCTATCAAAGCTTTGGTCATGCATGCATATGATTATGTGCATAAAAATGATGCATGACTAATGTGAAGATGCTTGTAATGATGAATGTATAATGGATTACACGTATGCGAACAACTTAACTATCATTATGATTTTTGAAATGATAATGCTTCCTCTCTCTTGAACCTCAGAATTTGCGTGGGGTACTGCCTCCATTCCTTATAGAAAAATATATCACTTGTTCATCATTGATATAATCCTCGAGACTTAGTTCCAATGGGTTTTGTTAGCCTGAACCACTAGTGAAAGACATTATCATAAAAGTTATCTGATTAAGTAGTTCGCACATTATATTTATATAATTTGATACTTATCTAAGTGAACATACACACATAAATGTATAGTAGGGATATGAGTAAACTTTCTTCTATTCAAATTCAAGGAATTTTAATAGAGGATATATATGCTACGAGAGGTATTACAAGTTACAAAATTTTGTAAAAAAATTTGACCCTGTATAAGGTTGTTCATCTATCAATAAAACTTCCAAGACAACTGAATAACTTGACCACTGTGTTTACCTTGTTTGGTACTCCCAAGAACTTCATATTTCATATTTCACTCACACTGTGCAAAACTTCTACAATTTCAACTTTATGTGCGGACATATGGAGGATTCTGGCTTACCCCAATGGTAATAGACTTTCTAGATAATTCTCTTATTTTGCCCTGACTTTAGCTTAGGTCACTTTTTCGGGTTTTAAACCTAACATGCTTTTGTTCATACCCTAATTTTTGCTTAGGTCGACCTTTTGGATTTTCACCCTAACATGTTTCTCATTCATACCTTAACTTTTGTTTAGGTCGCCCTTTCAAATTTTCAACCTAAAGGGCTTTTATTCATGCCCTAATTTTTGCTTAGGCTACCCTTTCGGATTTTCAACATAACTGGATTTTCTTTAATTATATTTTTTTCTCGTTAGGTGTAGACCCTCTTGATTGTGTCTATGTTCATAGGTTTGTGTAAAACATTTCCATCCATGTCTTGCAAGACTAAAGCCCATCTTAAGAGTGCGTTCTTGCTATTTTCCACGAGCTTCTTCGTGGTTTAGGAAGATCTTTTTAAGTACTAAATCCCTATTTTGAATTCTCTAGGGTGATACTTCTTATGAAAAGCACTAGCCACCCTATCCTAGTATAATTGACCATGGAAAATGGTCGCTACGCATTTCCCTTAAATCATGTTCAACTGCTCATACTCGGCTTTAACTCTTTCTGACTTTTCTAGTTGTGCTTCCATCCAGACTTTTAATGAGAGAATCTATACTTCTATGGGTGAAGTAGCTTTCATCCCATGCACTAGTGAGAATGGGTTTGCCCAAGTAATTGACAATATGTTGGTGTAGTACGGATGCAAAGCATATGGTAACTTTTTGTGCCAATCCTTATAATTTTCCACCATCATGGCCACTATCTTTTTTATATTCTTATTCACCGCTTCAACCGCGTCGTTACCTTAGGCCTATACGGGGTTGAATTGTGGTTTTTGATCTTGAAAGCGTCACAAAACTACTAAAGTTCACCATGGTTGAGATTACTACTGTTATTTATGGCTATCCTTTCTTGGATTCCACATGTAAAAATTATTTATACCCATAGGAATTTGATGAATAACTTCCAAGTAATATTGACGTATGATTATGCTTCAAAATTTTATGGATCAATCTTTATGCCTTCTCTACTAACAAGGAATCCTAGCATGTTTCTGTATAATGCTCCAAA
Organism: Lupinus angustifolius; assembly: GCF_001865875.1. NCBI lineage: Eukaryota > Viridiplantae > Streptophyta > Magnoliopsida > Fabales > Fabaceae > Lupinus > Lupinus angustifolius. Next base: position 61,095 of record NW_017727766.1, on the reverse strand, counting down.
CGTGCACTTAGTGGGATTCAATCTCATATGATATTTTCTAAGCCTTTCGACAACTTTCGCAAGATCACCATGTGACTATGACCTTCTTTAGATTTCGTGACTATATCCTCAACATATAACTTGGCCTATTTATGCTTCATGTCATGAAATAAAGCTACCATAACACATTACAAATCTCCCCCTACATTCTTCAATATGAAGAACACGATTATATAACAAAAAATGCCCCAAGAAGTGATGGAAGTGGTCTTTTCTTTGTGTACCCAACATATTCTTCCATGGAGGATAACTTATGACTCTTCGCAATATGGTCAACTAAAATATCAATGAGATTGATGAGATAATCATCTTCAGGCTTTCTTTGTTCAAATCTCTATAGTGTATACACATTCTCAGTTTCCTTCCTTCTTAGGTACTAATACCACATTAGTCACCTATTCAGCATGCCTAGAAACTTGTATGAAATTTGACTCCAATTGTTTCTTTACCTCTTTCTTTACTCCTCGACCCTCTTCTCCATTACTGATGAGAACCTCCAGTAGTGGTTTGCTTACTTTGCTGATCGTTCTTGCCTGAAACTTAATTTGACTCGCGGAATAACACTTTTATATGAATGTCCATGTTTTGTGTATGACTATATGTGAAATGTATATGGAATTAGTATTTGGGCTGAATTGGTGTTTATTTTTGGTTTATGAATTTTTATATGTGTGTGTTGGATAAAAGAAAATGGAAAATGATGAAGATGTAGGCGCCACAAGCAAAGTAGCTTGATAACCCGAGGAGGTTTGCCACAAGGAAGGATCCTTGATAAGAACAAGGTTAAAGCGCCACACCAATGGTGATAAGCCTATGAGCGCCACAAGGATGGATCCTTGATATGTTTTAAGTGTAGGAGCAAAGCTCAACTAAAGAGGAGTTAATCCAAACAAAATTCAACTTTTTATTTCATGGAAAATGACTTATTATATATAGTTTTGTGGCTGCCTACATGGCTCCACGAAAATTGCATAATAATAAACACAATTTAATAGCCTAACTAAGACAATAAAAACTAATTAATGGGTGATTTTAATCAACCCCCAACCCCACACGAAATTCCCTTACAAAGTGTTATTATTTTGAATTTAAAAACTACCTATAGAAGGAAATAAATAAAATATTCTTAACTACAATCATAACTCTCTTGGATTTGAACTTGAATGGTTTGATGATGAGTCATGTAGCCAAGGATGTCCAAGTTCAATGCATTTCTTCAAAAAGGAAACAAAACCACACTCTTAATTTTATCGTAGTCATGTTAGGAAATTGTTTAACACAACCATAAATCCATTGGCATATAAGGTAACTTCTAATATGCCCCATAATGTTGATTGTGCATGCCATAAGTGTTGTGATTCAAGTTCAAATGTTTCCCTCCAATAAGGCAACAATTGAAGACGCATATACCAATGAGGAAAGTCTTTAATTGGTGAATTAACTCTTGATTTTCTATGCCTTGGCCATGGGATTACTTGAATGAAATGATGGCATTGTATCTTTGCAAATCTGATTTGAAATGATGGAGATTCACACACCTACTTGGATGAGCCTTGATGACTTGCCTTTCTTGAATGAACCTTGTCTTGAATACCTTGAATTACATGTTCAACCCTCATATTACATGATTTAAATAAAATACTTAACAATAATTTAAAATACTCCTAAGATTAAAATAAATCCTAAGACTACCTATGAGAAAAAAAAATCTCAATTTATTAAAATAATAAATAAAAATAATCATAGTTTCCTTCCAAGAATGTAACTCCAAGTGGCTCGCCTACTTGTAAGATTGTCCTCCACAAATCATAGGTTGTCCCCATTGGTTTACATCATACCCTCCTTCTTGAAAAGAATTTGTCCTCAACTTTGAGGTACCATCACCTCTTGGATCAAAGACAAACCTCTTCATTTGTGCACAATTTTTTCATATGTTTAATTTTTTGCACCTGCTTAATAAATAAATTAGTACAATGAAAAGAATCATCTTGATCTCCTGGGTCAGAAACCAACCTCGTCAATTGTCCAGCATACCTCCTAACATAATCATCATGAGTTTTATCCCTCATGAATAATTCAACAATAACATGATAAGCTTTAATGAGTTCATTGATTGGTAGAAATTGGTTTTTAGAAAATCCACTTTTTACCATAAAAGTTGAATCTTCATCATGAAATTTTTTCTTCAACTCATCAATATCACCCATAGAAATATCTCCATTGGAATCAATGTAAAATACAATATCTCTTAATAGTGGAGGATTAGGTAGTTCCTCCTTCGAAAAGAATTCACCATTTTCCTGAAAAAAAATTGCTTAACAAAGATGGACAAATGACATCCATTATAGGGGTTAGTAAATAAAAATTTCCCACAAGAGGGTAGGCATATGGGTTGCCTTGAAACCAAAATACTCTTAACCTCACTTTGAATTTTACTCATGGTGTTTTAACTCAAAGAACTTTCACTCAAATTAATTTCACTCAAAGTATTATCCTCACTCTCAAGTGTTTGACTCAAACCTCCCATACTCACAAGTGATTCACTCAAATCTTCCCTACTCACAAGTGATTCAGTCATGACTTCGGGTTCTCTTGTTCTTCTTGTGGTTTCATATTGTAATGTCTTTTTGAACATCCTTACGAAGTCTATTGGCCCAGACTCCCTTTGGATGGACTTGGGTTGGCTTGGTTATTTTTTGTGATTGGATTGTTGATAAGCTTGCGGAGAATATCTACGTCTCCGTTCTGATTCATAGTCACTTGAATCAATATCATGTCGCCTCTCATTTGGAATCCTCAATTGCTCTATTTGCCTTTGGAGGGTTTGGAGTAGGGTGTTCATCGTCTGAAAGGTTAAGGTCATGTTTTCTATCTTTGGAGACTTAGTTGGCCTTCTATCTGAACTGGATATTATGACGAACTTTCAAGCAAGAAGTGGCTCTGATACCACTTGATGCGAAACCCTTTTGAGAGTTCGGATTTTTGTTTTTGATCGTTCTTGAATGTAAGTCTTTGAGGTGGGTATGGATTTTTGCACTTTGAAACTTGTTAAATTTTTTATTGGTTTTTTTTTGGGTTATTGTTTGGTAGTGAGTTATGATTGTTGTTGGTTTAATTTTTGGTTGTTTATGGAGTGTGTTTGACCGTGGTGTTTTGGGTGGAAGGTTGAGTGGGTTTGTGAATTATTTAGGGCAATTGTGTAACAATGTTTGTTGGTGGTTGTGTGTAGGGTTATTTGGCCGTGTATGATTGAGGATAAAAGTTGATAAAAGAAGGTGGATTAGATAGGAAGATGAAGGCGCCACAAGCTTGGTTTCTTGATAAGCCTAATATATTTCGTCACAAGGAAGAGAACCTTGATAAGAAATGACCTTGGTTTGACCAAGAAACTAGGAGAAACTCAACTAGCAATGAATTATTTTCCAAAAACAAATCAAGTTTTTATTTCATGGGAAATGACGTATTACATATAGTTTTATGGCTGCCTACATGGCTCCACAAAAATTGCACAAAAATAAACACAATTTAATGGCCTAACTGAAACAATAAAAACCAACTAATGGGTGATTGTAATCAACCCCGAAACCCATACGAAATTCCCTTACAAAGTGTTATTATTTTGAATTCAAAAATTACCTATAGAATGAAACAAATAAAATATTCTTAACTACAATCATAACTCTCTTGAATTTGAACTTGAATGGTTTGATGAAGAATCATGCAGACAAGGATGTCCAAGTTCAATGTATTTCCTCAAAAAGGAAACAAGACCACACTCTTAACTTTATCATAGTCATGTAAGGAAATTGTTTAACACAACCATAACTCATTTGGCATATAAGGTAACTTCTAATACGCCCAATAATGTTGATTGTGCATGCCATAAGTTTTGTGATTCAAATTCAAATGTTTCCCTCCAATAAGGCAACATTTGAACACACATATAACAATAAGGAAAGTCTTTAATTGGTGAATTAACTCTTGATTTTCTATTCCTTGGACATGGGATTACTTGAATGAAATGATGGCATTGTATCTTTGCAAATATGATTTGAAATGATGGAGATTCACACACCTACTTGGATGAGCCTTGATGACTTGCCTTTCTTGAATGAGCCTTGTCTTGAATACCTTGAATTACACGCTCAACCCTCATATTACATGATTTAAATAAAATACTTAACAATAATTTAAAATACTTCTATGATTAAAATAAATCGTAAGACTACCCATGAGAATAAAATATCAATTTATTAAAATAATAACTAAAACGAATCATAGTTTCTTTCCAAGAATGTAACTCCATATGGCTCGCCTACTTGTAAGATTGTCCTCCAAAAATCATAGGTTGCCCCCATTAGTTTACATTAATTATCCATTGCAATGATATCATCATTCGGTGCCGCATGAGAATCAATTGATAAATTTTCAAGTACCCTATAAATGGGCAAAGTCTCCACAAAATTTTGGTACCTTTATTGGTTTGTTAAAGGTAGAGGAAAAAAGAATAAGAAATTTGGATATTCACATTGGCATGGGAAAGGGTAAATAAGTGAGAATGGAGATGATAAAAATGGATGATACGAGGACATAGGGAAGTCATGCAAATTCACTAAGATATTGTCTTAAATAACATAAATTTAAGTCCAAAGAAAATTCAAAGCATATGAATTACAACACAATAAAATAATTACTTTAATGCAACTACATCAATCATTGGCTCAAATTACCAATTATTTAATAGTTCATTGTCTTCATTAGAATGTATATTGTTGTTCATGAACATATTGCCTTTCTCCAAGGTATTGATAGTGAGGCGGAGATAAGAATCAATGAAGTCGTTTGACATAACCCTTCTTCTCTCCCTCATCAATCTCAGCGCTCAGATTCCCAATAATTAAGTTGTTAGCCTTCGTTTAGGCTCAAGCTCTGACATTGAAAATGTGAGTTCGATAGTGTTGTATTTCCTAGGCTGTGTAATGATTCTAATTTAAATTTGTAATTCTCGATGAGTTAGGTTTAAAAAAATTATTTTGGATTATTGAAAAAAAAATTCCATTATCAAACGAATACCTTTCCATATTGTATGATTACCATCCCACAACCATTTTTTAGGGTTAGCATCCCTCTAGATCATATTACGGTTGATGAGAATCATAGAGAAAGTACACATGCTCCGAAATATGATTAAAATTGTTTTCTTGGGTATTCATGGTCTCACGATATACAAAATGAGGCATCATTCGATTAAAGATCTTAAAACAATATATGATAATGTTAGTTCTTTTGTATATGTGTAGGCAATGGATATATGATTCGATGCATGCCTTTTATATAAGTGATATGATGAGTGTTGCGGGAATATGAATATTATATTGACCCTTTTTTAGAATAGGTGCATGGTGTGAATGAGACGTGAGACATGTTTTTCTTTTTTTCTTTTTTTCTTTTTTCGAATGCAAGATATGCGTGAATTAAATAAACTTCTTTTTTTCAAATTTTTTTACATGCATGTAATAAAATGAATGGTTGTAGGAAATGATTTTTTAGGTGCATGAAGATGCTAGTATGAAATGTTTTTTACAAGTGCATGACCTGCATGTAGATATAACTTTGAAATGGTTTTTCTTATAAATGCATGACATGCACGTATATGCTATTATGAAATAATTTTTTTAAGCCTTCCATCATGGCTTAAGACGCCCAAGTGCAGTGATATCCTTACATCACTCAGGCTCATGTGATGATGAGTCACTATGATTGCAGAATGTAAGTTTTCTCGACATTATGACAATTATGAAATAAATAATAAAAAATAAAAAATATGTATACTCTCGTGTCCTATATAAGGATATTTTACCCTACAAGGTTTGTTCATGTTTAAAAGCTCATCCCTAAAGTGAAGTACTAAGGTCGATATATGCATAATTTGGTGGTATTAGACTTCCTTTAAGTTCTCAGATTGTTATCACTAGTGGAAGTTGACGACCCTGATACATAAATATGACATAAAGTTGTACGAGACGCTACGAGTGTCATACCTAGAATACCGAGTAACAATATAAGTGATATATTAGCACAATATTGAAGTTTGCATGGAGGTCCAATGATGATAAGTCAATGTATTGCTAGACAATAGGTAAATAGGTCCAATAGACGGTCGTAAGAACAATACATGATATGTAATATGTGTGTGAGAGTGTAAAAAACTCAATACATAAATGCATAAAATCCAATAAACCACCCCAAAACCTGCACATGACAGAAATGTACAAATTCTATATACAACAGTTAAATATATACACATATGCATGGTAAAAAAACAAGTAGCAAAAAATAAAATAAAATAAAGAAGGTAAAATTAAAATAATGAAACAAAATATACACATAATTAATCATATAAGGCTTGACTCTGAGCACTCCCCATTAGAGTCTTCTGTTGTCACTACCCCCTTTTCATGGGCGAGATAAGAATAATGAAAATAGATGAAATGAAGTCGTCATCGATGTTTTTAGAGGAAAAACATCTGAAACCCACTTAAAGAATAAAGATTGATATACTCACAAAGAAAAATTAATTTCAGATATCGATTACGGATGAGGAAGGTGATAAGCACCTTATACCACCTGTTATAAAAACGGTACCTAGATCAGTTATGTGAATATTAGTTTAAAACGTTAATTTTACCCTCACACATTATTAAATAAAAGTGAAAGACCAAAAATAGATTTTATTTTTTTGTGCTTGATAGGGAAGTGTCTACTCCTACATATCTCTAGCTGGAATAGAGAAATCAAAGCTACGTAGTTCTTCTAGAAATGGTTGATTGTTTGATATATATATTTTTATAAAGTTAACAAGGTAAGATAGTGCAACAAGGTAAAAGGCTTATATTGGGTTATCTCACCTTGCTTTGGGCAACATAAAGTAGCACAACAAGACACTCAACCTATAATGAGATACTTTATATCGCTTTTTAAAATTATATAACCAATATAGTAAGATAAGGTAATGTGACAAGGCAAAAGGCGTATAATGAACTACCTTATATTGTTTGTTTTAAATTATTTGAAAAATTAAAAACAATATGGTAACGCGACAAGGCACAAGGTCTATAGTGGGGTACCTTATATTGCTTTAAATTATTGAGAAAATTAACAAGATAAGGTAACACGACAAGGCACAAGGCCTACAATGGGTTACCCCATATTGCTTTTGAAAATTATTTGAAAAATAACAAGATAAGGTAACGTGACAAGGCACAAGGCCTATAATGAGTTACCTTAAATTGCTTTTTAAAATTATTTGAAAAATTAAGAAGATAAGGTAACATGGCAAGAGACAAGCCCTGTAATGAGCTACCTTAAATTGTTTTTCTAAATTTATTTGAAAAATTAACAAGATAAGGTAACGCGACAAGACATATATTGAGCTACCTTATATTTCTTTTTAAAATTATTTGGAAAATTAACAAGATAATATCACGCGACAAGACACAAAGTCTATATTGTGCTACGTTATATTTCTTTTTAAAATTATTTGGGAAATTAACAAGATAAAGTAACATGAAAAGACACAAGACCCATAGTGGGTTACCTTAAATTATTTTTTAAAATTAATTTGAAAGTTAACAAGATAAATTAACACGACAAGACACAAGGCCTATAGTTGGCTACCTTATTCAACTATAAAATTTTTCCTTATTTATTTATTTTATTGCCTTTCACATGTCATATTTTTTTTATTATACTTTTATGAAAAAATGTAGAATAAATACAAATAAAAGAAGGAACAAACTAGAGATTAGGATTTGGAGGAGGCCACCATTGATAGCATCCTCTTTCTCCCACGGTAGAGATGGCCTAGTGGTGGCAGCAACAAGGTGCCCACTGGTCATGACAGAGAGGTCGTCATCTCTAGTCATGTGAACCTTTTGGGTAAAAGGTTCTTGAAACGATCTATCTTGGTTGGTGTATGGCCTAGACTAACGGTTGAGTGGAGCCCTTGAGATTAAGCAGCGGAAATGAATTGTTTTTGGATAAAAGAAGATGGAAAAGATTTGAGATGGAGGGGCCACAACACTTGAGGTGTTGATAAGCCAAAGTGATGCTCGACACAAGCAACTTTGCTCCAACAGCTCTGAAATTAACTTAGGATTCCTCTGGATGAATTGTGCCCAGATGGTCACTTTGTGATTCCCTTCGAACAATCTCCCTCCAACGGCTACAATAGTCTTTATTTACCTGCCAAATAATATTAGACAAAGTTAGAATGAGTTTGGTTCACGAAAATTATAAGTTGGTCCAAACATTAAAGTGTCGGTTACACTTTTATGCTTGACTTAAACATCCACGAGTCATTTTTCATTCTGGTCAATTTTTATGGGCAGATTTATTACTAACATACTTTAATTAAATAACCTAAGTGTTGGACAAAAGTTAGCCACACATTTATTGTAAAAATTAAATTTTCTCGATACTAATTAAATTGGCTAGGCCTGACTCGGTCAGGCTACGCCCAGTGCTTGATGCGGCACGCTAGGCGCATGCGCCTCGGTCAGATTTCCTAGCCATTCAGTTTGGCCCAACGCCTAGTGCAACACTTGGTGCACCAAAGTCCCCAACTCGTTCAAAGTTGTCTCAGTCAGGAATTGAGCCTGATGCGTCTGGCTCAACGCCAGGGCCATTTTTGGCGCCTTGGTCAGACCCGTGACCTGACTCATGCGCATGACCTGGTCCATCCTTGGCTCGGTCAGAACCATGGACCAAGATGCTAGTGAGCATCTTTACACGCCCTTGGGCTATTTTTGGCTCACCATTATGGATCAACATTATGAGTTGTCCAAGGGCATTTTGAGCCATTTTGGCTCTAGCCCTAGTCATAAGACCACTTATGCCTTTAAGACCATCAATATCAAGGTTAGGCTCTTTGAGATTCATATCATCTAGACAGGACCATGGTGCTATGGAAGGAGGAGATGTCAAGTAGAGAATTCCTTCTTCCCTACGAAGCCACTAACGGTGCAAGGAACCACCACATGACATGGTGGCCTTGAAACGACAACTACAACATTAGCAATGTTGGTTTCTATAGTTGTCACTCCTGTTGGTCACACACGGAGGAGTGTGACATGCCAGGATGAGGATGTGCTTTTGCGGTGACTCACGTGAGCACAACAACAATAGCCCGACAACAAGGACAGCCTAGGGTCGTGGCACCCGTCGATTGGGTCACTCCAACGAGTGGTAGGTGCCCTTCTGCCACACTAGGGGCTACAAACTCCTACCCTTCTTTCCAAGGCAATATGGGTAGGTTATAGACAATTACGTGATGCAATATACTTCAGTTAATGAAGGATGGTATACTTGTTAACATGTCTACATAGAATAAAATGATGATAATTCATATGGTATCAGGATTGCCTCTCCTCCTACCTCTTCAGAATAGGATTTGTTCTTCTTCTTTTTTTTTTTTGAAATTTTGTTGCCTCTACTTTTTCATATTAGGTTAAGGTTTCCTTTTATAAAAAAAATATCCCCCTCCACTGTTTCTAAAATTGGATTATAAAGGGGAAAGATTAGGATTGCAACCCTAATCTAAATGAGTCAAAGAAAGCCTAAATGCATATTCACCCCTTCACTTTTGATGCAATCCTTAATTTGGTTATTACTATTATTTGTTTTTTTATTGAAAAAGTTTCAACCCCAACCTGGATCCAAACATTATTTGTTCCCAATTTTAGTCTTTATAAAAAGTAAACTCACAAATATGTTCCTGTTCATTTGCACCAACAACATTTTAGGTCTAGTAGTGTAAGTCTCAGTTAGATACCTAGATGATCAAAATATCAATAACTCAATTATTGTGAGCGATACTTGTTGGGAGAACAATTATGCCCCTGAAAGGGATTTATTTCTTACCTATATGGTAAATGATACCATTTATAGTATAAAAAATGATTCCTCTTTCCAAAAGTGTCGGTCAATATATGTTTGACTTACGATTTTGCATATGTGGCGGTTAACGTTGCCTAGGTGACCTGTTAGTTGTCTACCATGTAATTTTTAAATAGAAAAATTACAAAACAATGTATTTTAGAGGCTACTAGTTAAAAAAATTGGCCAAGATGCTTTGTTTTAAGTTTCACCTTCCACTAATGCACCATAAAACCCTAACGATCCCCACAGATCCATTGATGAAGTTTGTACTGCACAAGTGAAGTTGACAAATAATGCTTATAAAAAAGTTTGAGCTTTCTTTCCCTGCAGTGCATAATTTTTGTTAAGGGGCCATTTTGGGCCTAAAATGGAATGCTATTGAGTATCCACAGTTGAAGTAGTAAAGCGTAGTGCAGAATGTTTAATGAATTGAGAGAATGTCATTAGTTGCAAATGGTGTGATATAATATAATTTATTTGTTGATTGTGGAGGAGGTAAAAGACTTCCACAACCTTCTCCATTCTAAAATAAAATAGAAAATTTAGTGTTAAACCATAAGTTATTCAATTCAAACCAGCAAGGAGCAGAGCCATAAATCCACAAGAAGCAAATGGAATTAGTTGAACCAACTGTAAGCAACTGTAGTAGCTTGGGCAATAGGGAATTGAGCAATTGTGCATTGAGTTGAGTAGGTTGCTTAGTTGGTAAGTTCTTTTATATGAAAAGTAGTTACAAGACTGTAAGTCAGAGGCTGCAAGTCTTATTCAATCTTTTATAATTTTATAGAAGTTCAATTCCATTGTAAATTGAAATAATGGTCTTGAATTCTAGTTACAAAAATTCTATGATTCAAAAGGGATTATTCATCAAACAATATGTTGAAAGAAGAAATAAAAAAGTATGAAAATTGCTGGTGTTGATATTTCAGTCATCCCTTCCAAAAAAAAATTTGGAACTTTGCAGTTAGTCATGATGTATTTCTCATTAATAAACAATATGCTACTTATCTTGCTAATAAGTCCCCTACTTAGGTTGTATACAAACAATACCTATATTTATTAGATCTTAAGGTATTTGGTTGTTTCTGGTTTGCTTCTACTATACATCAAAACATAAAGAAAATAGATCCTAGAGCTAAGAAGTATGTTTTCATTGGATAAAAATCTGGAATAAGAAGGTATATTCTCTGTGATTTACTACCAAAGGAAACTTTTCTATGAAGGAATATTAGCTTCTATGAACATATTTTCCTTATCCATGACTCATCTAAGGATAAATCTCACTCGAATTATACACTTTTGCCAACCTCATCCTTCACACTTCTTAACGATTTTCTTGAATTTCAACAATTTCCAAACTAATTATATACATGTTAGATGTGACAAAATTATCCATAATCCATAATCCATCCAAATTAAAGTCATCCAAAATTCATCTATTATGACTAATGGTTTTAAATGGATAGTGATGATAATGGATGAATTCAAATTCATCTATTATATCCAATAGATATCCATGGGTAAATCCATTTGGATGTATACTCAATCCATCCAAAAAAAATAAAAACAAAAATATTTTTTCACATAGAGCAACATGCAGACTAAACTTTGCTATGCAAACCCAACGTGCAAAATATAAATCAATGTTATTAATATCGTACCGGTCATCAAACTGGTCAGAGTACTAGTATAGTGGTATGATGGTTCACTAGTGGTTCACTAATTAAACCGCATACAGTGAAGTTAGAAATACATATATTTTATACTAATATTAATATTGAAAAATAATAAAGAAGACAATAACTATTTTTATTTATACCACTTGTTAAAAATGTATATTGTAGACAATGGTTTAGATGTATAAAAAAATGTAGTAGTTGTGTGTTTGATCATTCATACCAATATTTTGGTAAAAACAAATTATTTTCATTAAAAATAATTTGAAATGAAACCAGCCGATATGATCAGTACAGTTGAAAACCGGCTGGTAGGACCAGTTTTTACCAATATAATTGCATGACCGATTGTATCGTAGCGGTATTAAGATCGGTTCATTGATTTATTGGTTGGAACGACCAGTACGAACCAAATTTGATATCAGTGACATAAACTACTCTCTTCCTAAAAAAATGATTCATTCCAATTATTATTTTTATCAAAGCATTCTTTCAAAAAGTCACAATAAGGATTGATATAACATTTGTGTCATGATTGAACACAAGAAACAATGCATGATTGCACAATATATTATCTCTAACCATACCTACACTATTGTCTTTCATAGCTTTCACATGTAATTTTAAATACTGAGATGAGATTTTTTTTAAAAAATTATTTTAAAAAAAACACCTTTTAAAAATATTTTTTAAATTGATTTTTAAAATGTTTTATTAAATAATAATTTTTAAAAGTATTTTTTCCTTCAAAAAATGCTTTAGGTCAAATTAACAAAAATGGATTGGATATACATCCATCTGATCCATTAAAATGGATATATGGAAAGAATAGATGAATTGAAATCCATTGAATATGGACGTATTGAATAGTTTAGAAATATGATTTTATGGATTTATATGAATTGAAGGATGACTTTCCATCCATTATAATCTAAATCCATATTCATCCGATTGTCACCCCTAATACATGCAATACTCCTCAACCTCAATAACCAATTCAAGATAAACCTCCTAATTCCCCTGATCCACAAGATACTCAAAATAATGGTTTACCCTCTTAACTATTAGAAGCTAGTTCAACTCGCCAGCTTGATATATTCAGCCAAACGCTTAGAAGATCAACACATAAACAAAAATCTCTGACCTCCAAAATCAACATTGTTAGGTATCCTTTATCTCAGTGCCTTTCTTACAATAAATTTATCCTAAAGACGAACTCTTTACCCTAACCATCACATCTACCATAGAGCTAAGACTTATGTAGATACCATGAACGCTCTAAACTTGCTATTGATATTGAATTGTTAGCATTAGATAAGAATAATACTTGCATTCTCATTGACTTTACTCCTAATAAGAAGCCCATAGGATGCAAATATGTGTTTAAGGTCAAATATAATGGAGAGGGAATAGTGGAAAGATATAAAACAAGGCTGGTAGCAAAGGGCACACTCAAACAATAGGTATATACTATTTTGAAATCTTGTCCAATTGTGAAAGTGACCACAATAAGAGTCTTCCTTGCTTTAACCCTTTGCATATGAATGGCATTTGCATCAACTAGAGGTAAACACATAATTTTTACATAGAGACTTACTTGAAGAAATTCACATGATGCCTCCCCTTGGACATGTTGTTTAAAATCTATCTTTATTTTGTAAACTTCAAAAATTCCTTTATTGATTGAAGCAAAATAGTAGGCAACGGAATGCTGAGCTAGCTACATTTTTGGTCAAGTTGAGTTATTCTCAAAGCAAAGCAGGTTATTCATTATTTACTAAGAATAACCCAGAGTTTCACTGCAACCTTAGTTAATGTGGATAATCTTATTCTGAATGGAAATGACTTGAATAAAATAGAACATTTTAAGCAATTTCTTGATAATCATATCAATATTAAAGATCTTGGAATCCTCAAGTACTTATTGGTTATGGAAGTAGCCAAATCATAACAAGGAATCAATCTATATTAAATAAAACCTGTCTTAGTTTTCCTACAAGATTCCGGTTCGTTACCATCAAAGCCTTATTTTACACATATAGATAACACATTTAAGTTATAGAGCAAGCCAATATTTAATTTTCAGTTAGTCGTCTTAGCCAATTCTTTATTGGGTCAATTGATTCACAATACAATGTTGGTTTATGGATACTCTGGTATCTTAAGAGTGCTCCAGGGAAATAATCATACTTTCCTATACATGGTGATACTAATTTTCAAATGTTTTAATGATTCTGGTTAGGATTATGTTTGGATACTACTGAAAGTTATGGGTGGCAATGTGGGCTGGTCCGGCCCAGCCCGCCTTTGAACCGCCAAAATAAGGGCTGGCCCGGCCCGGCCCGTATTGTTCAAAGGGCTCAAAATGCCAGCCCGACCCATATTTTGCAGGGCTGGCGGGCTAACGGGCTGGCCCGTTTCCCCCTCCAAAATGTACATAATTAAAACTTTTAGACAAAAAATAATCAACAAACTAATAAATGTCTTTTAAAACAAAAAATCACAAACACAAGTCTACAATATTACAATAACAACATAACATCTTAGCTTAAAACTTGTAAATTCTAAAGAAAAAACCAGTTGCCACGCCCCACGCACAACACAATGTCACACACTTTAGTTTTTTTGTTTTTTAACACTGGCCCGCCAGGCCAGCCCGGCCCGGCCCGTCTAAAAAACGGGCTACTAAAACGGGCTGAATATGGGTTTTTGGGCTAAAATCCTCAGCCCGACCCGCTAAAAATAGCTATCCAAACGGGCTGGCCCGTCGGGCCAAGCCCATATTGCCAACCTTACTGAAAGTGTAAGTGTCAAAGTGTTGCACTATAAATATGCCTATGTTTCGATGAAGACAAGGATTCATGGAAAGCTTGAAGATGACTCAACAAATCAACATGCCATGGACTCAAGGATCTCATATCTAGACTAAGTCTTACAAGTGTCATGTTTAGAGTCATAGATATGTGTTTTAGATATTGAGTCTAGGTTAGGTAAACTTATGTGCAATTCTCACGAGTCTTAAAAATAATCAAATCATTTACACGAGACATGACATCTAGATTATTATATGTTCATGCATAAATCATAATTGTTATTTGTGCATCATAGGCATAATATAATGGTAAAACATGTATAGGTGATAAGCATAACATATAAGTAGTTTACCATTTTATCATTTAACTGAAAAATATGACAGTTAATCCATTAAGTAATGAGTTAATCAATTAACGTGAAATCAGTTTTAACAGATAACTGAAAAACTGAACTCAGTTATTCTCAACAGTTCTCAACAACCTGTTAATCAAATAAAAGGGAACTTAATCGATTAACTGAGTATCAGAAAGCTTTTCTATATAAACTGTATTTTTAGGTCTTACACCATACATCATATCATTCATTCTATACAAAAGTTACATATTTTTCGTGCTCATTTGTGTCATTTTAGGCAGAGAGAAATGCATAGTGAGATAGTGAGAAATAGTATCATGTTTAGGGTTTAATTGTGATCTAATTGCATGTGATTAATGTGTTGACATTTGTTATCTTCTTTTACATGATTCTTGCATTTTTTTTAGAAGATTTCTAGGATAGAAATTCTCTGTTTTCTCACATCAATTAACTCATACATATTCATCATTACTTGGGAGTCTTGTATAGGGTTTTTAGCTGAGATTTAATTGTGATATTTTGAGCTATATTGTGCTTGATAATACTCTGTTTTTTGTATTGTTTTTAGTGTTGTAATAAGGGAAATCGTCTCTTAGTGTCGTACCACAAAAGAGACTCAGTGAGTCTTCACCATGACTTAGAGGTCTTGAGTTTAGAACGTTTTTTGGCTGGGGCTAGATCGTATGAAAGGTTTTCTTATGCGATTAGGTGAGTCAAATCGATAAATTAGGTACTTGGATTCAAGAAGGGAGCATCTAAGTTTGTGTATCGGAAGTGTGCATGTAAAAATACATACGTTTCAATATTAGTGAAGAAAATCTCCCGAGATCAGAAGGGGAGGCATGGATGTAGTTTGCAAGTGGACCCGCAAACGAAGCAGGATAAAATTCCTTGTTGCAAGCTCTTTCTATCCTAAATCTCTTTAATTTCTAGTTGTAATAATTGCCTAATTGTAGCTTGATAATTTTGGATACAGTAATATTGTCATATTGAGTTTAATTATGTTCAAGTATATTTTCTGTATCTATATCTGATTAACGGTGAGTGGCTGAGCAATAAGCCACTTCGCAACTTGTTGTTTTTTGTGAGTTAATCGATTAAGACAGAGTATTAATCGATTAACTAGGGATTTTTCCAGAATATGGC
>NW_017727766.1:25700-45027 GCF_001865875.1 Lupinus angustifolius | reverse complement strand
CCCCCCCCATTTAGGTGTGTTCTGTCCACTGATACCTAACAAGTGGTATCAGAGATCCTTAAGGGAAATCGAATGGGTTCCACCAACCCCTTTGATGGTGATGGCGCATCCATTAACCGCCATCCCATACTTAGTGGGGAGGGATATGCCTACTGGAAAGTCTGAATGAAGATATTCATTGAAGTCATTGACTCGGATATTTGAGAATCAATAGTCAACGGGCCTTTCATCCTAATGCATTTAGTGGACGATGAACCGAAAGAAAAGCCTAAGAGTCTATGGACTGATGATGAACGTATAAAGGTTCAATACAACCTACGTGTTAAAAACATCATCACATTAGCCTTATCATATGATGAGTTCTTTCGGGTTTCGCGATGTCAAAGTGCCAAATAAATGTGGGACACTTTACAAGTGACTCACGAAGGCACTAGTGAAGTCAAGCGTGCCAGGTTGAATGCCCTAACACATGAGTACGAGCTTTTTCGTATGTTGCTAAGTGAATTTATCGGCGACATGCAAAAGCGATTCACACACAATGTAAACCATTTAGTTGCTCTAGATAAATTTTTTACCAAGGAGAAATGACTAATAAATTTTTGCGTTGTCTTGACAGGAGATGACAACCTAAAGTAACAGCTATCATCGAATCTAAGGATCTTGACTCCATGCATTTGCAACATTATTTGGAATGCTTCAAGAGCACGAGATGGAGATTCGTCGCTTGACAATGCATGAGGAACCAGACCGTAAAAATAAAAGCATATCTCTCAAAGCAACAATGTCTCAACCTATTGAAGAGAAAGAAGATGTTGATTCTCATTCAGACATTGATGATGAAACGTTGAGCCTTCTCGTACGAAAATTCGGGAAATTCTTAAAGAAAGGAGGCTTTAAACGGTTTCAGAAGAAAGAAGTGTGTGAGTCAACTAGAAAAGGCAAATGTAACAAAGAGTGTTTCACCTGCCATGAATGTGGTAAGCCAGGATACATGAGGTTTCAATGTCCTACTTACCTCAAGATAGTTGATTCGGAAAAGAACACACCTCGGGACTTCAAGTCAAAGAAAGCCTACATAGTCTGGGATGTACCAGAGGAGGATATGACATCAAGAACCTCGGATGAAGAGGAAACCGTCAAGCTATGCTTAATGACTAGAAGAAATTAAGCTTGCGACTCAGATTCAAAGGAGGTAAACAGTGAGGTATACTCTGACACCTCATCTTCTTCTTCTAATGATTCACCTCTTTATGAGGATTTAAACAATGCTTATGTTGAATTGCATGAATAATTAAAAAAATTAGCTAGAATTAGTTCTGATAGAAAGCGGGTAATCCTTCTAAATGAACAGAAAATAGTTCTGTTACAAAAAGAATTAGACGAGCTAAAACTTGAAAATGAAACTTTAGATCTAATATTTTCTTGTAACACATGCAATTGCTCTAATGATAATTTATGTCAATCAACTGTCTGTGATTCTTGCGAGACTTTGAAAAATGAAAAATTGAAGCTTAATGAAAAACTTGTGAAACTAACAGAGTCAAAACCTGTTACACACTATGCTTAGTCAAACTAGAAATTTTGGTGACCATACTGGACTAAGATATATTCCCCATATTCGTAGGAGAAGACCATATAGGAGACCTATAACTCGGCCTAATAAGAAATTTTATAATAAGAAGGTTCCTACATACTTTTATTATGGCACACATGGCCACACTTCCTACTCTTGTTACATCAGGAAATATGGTATACCTAGTGGTGTATATGTCTGGATGAAAAAGGGAGATGACTCCCTGGTTACTAACAGAAAATGATCCAATATAAATTGGGTACCTGAAAAAGGCAAGTGATCTATTTTGCAGGTATGTCTACGAGCACATGGACAATATTGGTATCTTGATACTGGATGCTCGAGACATATGACATGAGATAGATCAAAATTCCTAGATCTATCCTTGAAAGAAAAAGGGTTTGTCACATATTGAGTCAACAACAAAGGATAGATACTTGGCACCAGGACAATTGGCAACTCAACCTAGGCAATTATCGATAATGTACTATATGTTGCAGGCCTAGAGTACAACCTATTGAGTATCATCCAACTCTATGACAAAGGTAATCGTGTATCTTTTGACTCTGATTGTTGCATAATCCGTGACAATTTATCTAATAAGGTAAAATTTGTCAGACATCGTATTAATAACATTGATATGGTTAACCTAGAAGATGTCACGACTTTATTTTCCAAATGTTTTGTTTCTAAAGAAAATGATATATGGCTTTGGCATAGGCGCGTCGCTCATATTCATGTAAAACATCTAGATAAGTTATCTAAAAATAATTTGGTTGAGGGTCTACCAAAACTTGATTTTAAATCTCATGAAACTTGTGATACTTGTCAAAAATGTAAACAAGTTAAAAACTCTTTTAGTAAAAAGAATGTAATATCCACAACAAGACCTCTGGAGCTTCTCCATGTGGACTTATTTGGACCTTCTCAAATAATGAGTGGTGGTAGCTTCTATGCTTTGGTAATTGTTGATGACTTCTCTAGATTCACATAGACATTATTTTTATCTTCTAAGAGTGATGCATTTAAATCTTTCAAAAACCTTGCCAAACAAATTCAAAATAAGTTTAATCTTAAAATTGTGTGCATTCGATCCGATCATGGGGGCCAGTTTAAAAACCATCAATTTGATGAATTTTGTAATAAACATGGTATCATGCATCAATTCTCAGCTCCTTGTACCCCCTCAGCAAAATGGAGTTGTTGAGATGAAGAATCGAGTTCTAGAGGAGCTTGCTAGAACCATGCTATATGAGAGCAAAGTTCCTAAGTATTTTTGGGCTGATGCAGTGCATACTGCTTGCTATGTCAATCAACTTGGATATTATATACAGTTTTTATGCATAATAAAGTTGATTGTTTATTGTTTCATTTTGAAATTGTGCATTATAACTATTATGTTGCAATTAAAGACTTCGGATTGATGTCACTAATGAATAAAGAAGGACCAGTTGGAAATAGATATTTTTGAGATCACATTGCGTGAAATTTCCATGTCACTCATCCATATTTGATCTATGTCATTGAGTATATTAATATGGTGATCATCGTGGTCGAGTCACACTTAAATGTGATGAAAGTTGCGGTGGTTCCATAATCGATATATGAGATGGACCAGATTGTATTAAGGAGAAGTCTAAATGTAAATAGCATACAGATGCGCGCCTAAAGAACCTGTGATATAATTGTTTCAGGAAGATATGAAGCCCAAGTGGGAGATTGTTAGAAAACTATAATTTCTAATTAAGGTGGGCATCATATATTTGATACAATGATATCAGCTATTTATTTCCAGGGTTACATTATAAATGATCTAATTACTGGCTTCTCTTGGATTTCTAAAAGCTGATAACGAATAAGGGCTTAATGGGTGGATACCCATCAGGTTAACTCATAGGGGATAATGGGAACCCTATAAGTTAACAGTTTTCTCCTCTCCCCATCAGAGTGAAAATGCAAGTCCCAAGAGGAATCAGTGATTTGGTTGAGGAAGACCATAATACCACAAAACCTCTTTCAGAAACGTAAATCAAAGGAGCACATCCAGGAACATGGATTCAGATATGACACTACACCTTTTGTTTCATATATGTGTGTGAGAATCATGAGATTTAAGATCTTATAATTGGTATTTCACCAATCATAAGGAATTACAATCAACACATTCCAGTTTGTGGGATATTAAACTAGAAGTTATTCAATTCAATCCAACAAGAGGCAAAAAAAAAAACAACAACAACAAGTAGCAAAGGCAGTTAGTAGAGGCAGTAGTAATCAATTGCAAAAGATTGGACAACATTAAATTAAGCAATTGAGCATATAGTGAGTAAGTTGGTTAGTTGGCTGTTATGGAAAAGTAGTTATAGGATTGTAAGTTATGAAATATTTATTAGGATTGTTACAATTATAGATTTGGAACAATTACTCGTTATAAGCTTACACAACATATGAACACTAATCTATTATCCTAAATTATATTTCAAATAATCTCACACTCTAATATAAATATATTATGTTAATTAAAAAATAAAATATTGATTGATTTATTTTTGCTTCATTATTATTAATATGAAACATAATTTGGAACAGAGATAATTTCCTCTACACCATAATACAAGAGGGAACATTTTGTCCCATTGTCAATTTAAGGGAACGTTTGAAAGTTTATTTTTTCAAGGACTTACAGTGGCATAGCAAAAAGTCGGGGACTGTTCTAGACCTTTACTCAGTAAATAATTAAATACTCCAAAAACAAAATAAATAATAAAAAATGATCCTGTTGGATTGTGTTGCAAGTGTTCCATCCCTTTGACCCTTGAAGAAGGGGTTACTTAGACAGTTGAAAATTTTGACTAGTTCACCCTAAGCAAAGGCGTGCCCATCACGGAAAAAAGCTCTCCTTCATCATATATAAGATAAGCTGCATATCTCTTCTATATACGTTCAGCTCAATTATCTTTAAGATAAGTCATAAGATTCAGCCTTTGGTTAATTAATATCAACAAAAATATCAAATGGGTAACCTAAAGATAGGTGTTGCATTTGGCGTAGGAACCATGTTTGGGATCCTATTGAGTCGAGTTTCTTCAAACCGTTTCCACTGCCATAAGTCAAGCAGGCTATGCCAACATCCTTGTCGTTCTCACACTCAAGCTCATAAAAAAGATGATGTGATTGGTGCAATACAGAATGAAGACAACACTAGGGAATAATTAGGTAGCAGAGCTTATGATTTTGTGAAATATCTATTTATTCTAGGAGTAAATAGAAAAAACTTATTTCACATCTTAGTTATTAATTTTAAGAAAATCCAATAATTTAAATTTGTGAGTATTAGATTTTCCTAAAATTAGTGGTTAAGATATAAAATAAATTTTTATTATATACTTTTGGAGTAGGTGGATTCCCTTCACCAAATATTATATCTTCTTATATCTCATTCTTATAACTGGTGGTGTTGATGTTTGTATTTTATTTAATTTAGTGAAAATATTGTTGGAAATGATAAATCTTAATAGTTGTGGGGTTTGATGTAGTGTTGGCTGATGTTTGCAGGTATTTTGTTTATATGAATTTCATGTAAATTAATAAAATATATATTTTCTATGCCAATAAAGTATCTCTAAAAATTAATCATAATTTTGTAGTTGGAAGTAAAAATTTATCTTTTAATACGAGATATTTTATTTTCATTTTCTATTACTACTTAGTGGATGTTTGGTTAAGCGATCATAAGCTTCAAAGTTATGGGAGTTGCCTAATTTTTAACTGTTTGTATTCACCTCACCAAAATCACGTTTGAGCTTCAAAATCAGTGTTGCTTAACACAAACAGTAGCTTTTACGTTCAACAACGGATGCTTGTCAAAATTATGTTTACTTCTTTTTTCTCATAATACCCCAACATATTATAATACATAATCCAGTGTCCTGCAATTTTATTCCATTATTTTTCATATTTTTATTTTATAAAAATAATAATATTTAACTATTTTTTATTTGCTAATATACACAAAGTTATTCGAGGGATAACCATTAATTATTATTAATGAGAATAATAAGTCTGGATGTTATTTAACAACTTTAAATTGTTGATTTCAAAATAACAACCCAATTACCATCTTAATTTTGTATTTGGACAACACATGATGATTTATTAAGAAGCTAAGAATCACTCACTCTTTGGATTTTTTGAATTACTTGATTATTGTATCTTTTCCTCATCATCAGTGGACATATGATCTGTTTGTTCCCTAAATTGACAAATTCAACTTAACAACCTGAAATTGAAGTGCATGCATATTGACATACTTATATATATAGTGAAGATCATTTCAACTAGATATAATAAATTATCAACTTTTTCTGAATGCTCTACTAATCCGTAGATAGATAGAGTAAGAGAATAAAAACTGTTTAAGGCTCACATGTAAGGATTCAATGAAGAAAATTGTTTAAAGCTCAAAGTGAGTCCCTAGAGATAAAATGTGTAAGGTTCCCTTCATCATTTCTATTTATGCTATTTGATGGATAATAGTTCAAGGAACTCTTTCTTTAATTCATTTATATTATGCTTTTTGTTTTCATTTTTCTATTGCGTTCACTGTAATATTGGACTGCATTGGGATATCTTCATTTTCTTCTTATTCAATTATGAAAGAGATTCTGACTATTTACATAAGAAAAGAATCCAGAAACCATTTGATATATGCCAGGGGTGGCAATTGGATGAGTTTGGATGGATTTGGATCTTAATGGATGGATAGAAAACTATCCATCAATCCATATAAATTCATTACATCACATTTTTAAATTATTATATTCATTCATATCCAATGGATTTCAATCCATCCATATCCAATGGATTCCAATCCATCCATTCTATCCATGTATCCATTTTAATGGATTGGATTGATGGATATCCAACCCACTTTTTTAATTTGAACAAAACATTTTTAATAAAGCAATTTGAAGAAGAAAAATTCTTTTAAAAATTATTATTTAATAAAGCATTTTTAAATATCAATTTAAAAAAAAAATCTTAACAAACACTTTTAAAAAGTGCTTTTTTGATAAGCAGTTTTAAAGAAGTGAATTTGTGAAGTTTTTTTATAAGCATTCTTATTGGCAAGAATCTCAGGTGCAACATAATTGGTAGGAGCGTAAAAGTTTGGTTCGGTTTTTGACGCAATTTAGTGACCGAACCGAACACAAAGATATGGTTCGGTTCTACTCGATTAACCGCAAATTTTATTTAGGAACCGAACCGAACAGTTCATTTATGCTTCGGTTCGGTTCTGCAGTTTTTCAACTTATTTAAAGAGAACCCTTTATGAAATAGTTGAACAAAATTTGCAAAATATAGAATCAACTAAATGAATACTAAACGCATCAATAATAAAGTATTTAATAATCTTTCTAGTAAAACAATAATAATTCAACATCTCAACGCACTACAAACTTGAAATTTTAGTCCACAAAATCTTCGACAATGTCAAACAGAGTTTAAGAATGGAAAACTTGGTACCAATTCTTTAGTCCAACGATCTATCTTCTCAATGAATAATAGAGATAATAGATATTTAGGTTTGTTTACTAATTTATATTATCTATTTGCCTCTTACTTATAGCATATATGTATTAATAATCCGAAATTCTTAATCATATTTTATCTCCTAACTTTAAAGCTTAACCATCCAAATATAAAATAAAATTATTTTTTAATATGTGGCTCGGTTCTAACGGTTCCAAAATTTAAAAAATCGTGAACCGAACCAAACTTAAATGGTTCCAAACAAAACAAACTGAATTGAACCGCAGAACCGAACCGAACCACATTTTATGGTTCGATTCAGTTCGGTTTCATCAGTTTCACGGTTTAAACCGGAACTGTTTACACCCTTAATAATTGGGACTTCCAGAAGTTGTATCCAACAATCCATCATCCTGAAATATTTTATTTTGTTATTATATTATCATATTAGTCAATAACCAAAATGATATATTTATACTTTGCATTAAGATGTTGGGGTAAAACACTACGACCGAAATCGTTTATACTTTTTGATAAGTACTTTTTAAAATCATAATTCCAATTTTCAACTTTTATAATGTGTGTGGGATTTTTCTTAGAAAGGTGAGAGAATGTTTTTATATTAATACTGAATTAATTGAGAATTTTTTATAATGTGTGTGGGTATCCATCCAAATAGATATACCTAGTCATATCCATTGGATATAATGGATAGATTTGAATTCATCAATTATCAATACTATCCATTGGATTATATCTATTTAAATCCATTAGTTCTAATGGATGGATTTTGGATTATGGATAATTTTGCCACCCCTAATTGATCCCCATGTCTTACTCTTAGTTGTTGCCACAACTTGTTCAGAGGGGTTTGTTAACTATTCTTCCCTTTAAGGAAATGGTGCCTCCATATCCAAAGGGTTTCAACCGGAATGCTCGTTGTATGTATCATGGAGGGAATCGGGACATCCGACAGATGGTTGCAATCAATTAAAGGGCAAGATACGAGACTTGATTAATGAAGGGCTGATCAAGTTTCAAGGAGATAATTTGATTTGAGGAAGACATGAAACAAATTCCATTCGTGAGGAACTCACCCCAACCAAGTGTTATTTCTTTAGAACTATATTCTATTACACCCTCTTGGCTCCACCCTAGGGTTTAGGGTTGCAAACTAAAGGGTCTCATGTTTTCTTCTTATGAATAAATAAGTTATTTTTCATTGCATCTCTTTTTAACAAGTATATACTAGTGCATTAATTTTGAAAATTTATCATCCCATAATCCATCTCACAAATCATATTCACCCAAAAAAACAAAAAATAAATAAATTCATACATTAAAATGAGATATAAGATTTTCTTTTTAAAAAAAAAAAAATTGGAGGATGATGCAAATGTAAGACCAAGGTGGTGTGGATTCTTAGGTAGATTTTTTCAATGACACAAGGCGTCTTTGGTAATTCTCAAACACTAAGAAGATATCTTTAGTCACCCATTTGAGGCATAGACATTATGAAAGGAAATCTCTTTTGATTGACCCATAAAACATCGATAACCTGGGGATGGTAGCTTTTCTTCAGTTTTCCTTGACATTCAGTTATTATGGAATAAATAAACTTTACATACATCATTCACCATATCTTACCTGAAGGGAAAAAACTGTCAAAATCCAAGTCACACAAAATTGTTCATTTGGTCCAAGTACAAAATAAAGTACATAAAAATAAAAGTATGCTAAGAACCTTCAATACCTCAGGCAAAAGTTAGGGCAAATGAAATCCCTATTAAAGACCTACAAAAGAAATATTCACATCCTATCGAGTAAGGTTACAATGTTGACCTATCACATTACAAAAATCCAATAGAATCCTAGTAATTGAATGTCATGTCAGGAAACTATTGAAAATAGGACAAAGGAGATAAGAGAAAGGAGAAAGGGGTGTGAGAAACACATATTTGAGTCTTATATCTTTTCTTGAAAACCCTTAGCCAAACCACTATACAAGCTTAAAAAGACCTTATTGATGATCGATTTGTCTAAGATTCACCCCATGCCAAGGAAACGCTGACTCTACTAAACTGAAATTTTGATAAAAAAACATATCATATTTAATGCATTAAATACATTCTCTTTTAAAGATCACCATCATAATCACCACATCAATACTCAAACCCCAAACACAACTTCAATTCCATATTCACTTCTTTCATCACCAGTTATAGCCCAAACACTAGCCAAGTTTGCATGATCATTGTCTCTAGTATTTCTTTTTAAAGAGTTGTGCACGAAATAAAGATCATTGAGTCAAAGGAGAAGGAACCACCTAAACTAGGGCAATTTTTGGGATGATTCTTGTGGAAGTTCTCTCAAATTAAAGTCTACCAGGACAATTTGAATAGATGGATAACCCCAGAGTATCTCATACTGGGGCAATTTTTTGGGTGGGTCCCATTTTCTCGAATCAAAAAGTTTTCTTGAAGCCCCAAATTGGGACAATCTTACATAAGGGTGCTAAAAAACAAAAAACTAAAAGAGTGTTAGGTTAAAACCCCGCAAGGGCTGCCTAAGAAAAGGAGAGCATTACTAAATCGAAAACCTGAAAAGGTGATTTAGTATCATAACAAAAAAAAAATCCTGGTAGATATTTACATTAGGTATTCTGGGCAAAAATTAGGGAAAGTTAAAGGAACACCCTTATGCAAATGTCCATTATAGTTTAAGAAAATTGGGGCAATCAAATTATTTCCTTCGAAGGAAAACAATCAATCACTTCCATCTCTCGAGGATGAATTTCTAAACAACTTATATTGGGGCAGACTATTGAGATTAATTGTTCTTATCAATACAACATTGGGACATCAAGCTATCAACCGATCATCCCAGTCTGCAGTAGTTAAAAATGGGTTCAAATTTCAGTCAAGCTCAACAAAATGAGACAAATTTATATATCAAAGACAATTCATGAGCGTACTAGAACATTGGTGCATGATTTCTACCTCTCATTTCATTTTCATTACATTCACAACTCATGCATGACATCATGACAAACATCATACATAACATACTCACAAACACTCACTCATTACTTTACATTAATCAAATTTAAGCTTTCCACGTCCTGTACCTTGATGTGTAATTCAAACTTTCCGGGTCCTATACCTCGACGTGAATTTTAAGCTTTTCGGGTCCTGTACATCGACGTAAATTTTAAGCTTTACGGGCCCTGTACCTCGATGAGCATTCAAAAACAAGCTTTTTGGGTCCTTTACCTCGACGTGAATTTCAAACTTTCTGGGTCTTGTACCTCGACGTGAATTTTTTAAGCTTTCTGGGTCCTGTACCTCGATGAGCATTCAAAATCAAGCTTTTCGGGTCCTGTACCTCGACGGGAAACTTAAGCTTTCCTGGTCTTGTACTACGAAGTGTAATCTAAGCTTTCCAGGTCCCGTACCTTGATTTGTAATTCAAACTTTTCGGGTCATGTAACTCGACGTGAATTTTAAGCTTTCCGGGTCCTATACCTCGACGTGAATTTTAAGCTTTCCGGGTCCTATACCTCGATGAGAATTCAAAATCAAGCTTTTTGGGTCATGTACCTCGACGCAAATTTAAAACTTTCCGGGTCCTGTACCTCGATGTGTAATTCAAACTTTTCGGGTCCTGTACCTCGACGTGAATTTTAATCTTTCCGGGTCCTGTACCTCAATGTGAAAATTTAAACTTTCCGGGTACTGTACCTCGATGTGTAATTCAAACTTTCCGGGTTCTGTACCTCGACGTGAATTTTAAGCTTTCTGGGTCCTCTACCTCGATGAGCATTCAAAATCAATCTTTCCGGGTCTCGTAGCTCGATGTGTAATTCAAACTTTTTGGGTCCTGTACCTCGACGTGAATTTTACGCTTTCCGGGTCCTGTACCTCGATGAGCATTCAAAACCAAGTTTTTTGGGTCGTGTACCACGAAGTGTAATCTAAGCTTTCTGGGTCCTGTACCTCGATGAGTATTCAAAACCAAGCTTTCTGGCTCTTATACCTCCAAGTATACCTTTCCAAGTAAACCAACCTACGTCGTGGGTTTCATCTTTTCACTCCAAATTATGGCAGTACACTAACCTGCATCTTTGGTTTCACCTTTTCAACCCAAATTCTGGCAGTACACCAACCCGCGTCTTTGATTTTAACATGTCACTCCATGTTTTGGCAGTACACCAACCTGCGTTCATGGCTTTGACCCTTATGTTTCCAAATTCTGGCAGTACACCAACCTGCATCTTTGGTTTCACCTTTTTAAACCAAATTCTGGCAGTACACCAACCTGCGTCTTTGGTTTTAACTTGTCACTCCAGGTTCTAGCAGTACACCAACCTGCGTTCTTGGCTTTAACCCTTATGTCTACAAATTCTGGCAGTACATCAACCTGCGTCTTTGGTTTTACTTTTTCAACCCAAATTCTGGCAGTACACCAACCTGCGTCTTTGGTTTTAACTTGTCACTCCAGGTTCTGGCAGTACACCAACATGCGTTCTTGGCTTTGACCCTTATGTCTCCAAATTCTGATAGTACGCCAACCTGCGTCTTTAGTTTCACATTTTCAACCCAAATTCTAGGAGTACACCAACCTTTGTCTTTGGTTTTAACTTGTCACTCCAGGTTCTGGCAGTACATCGACATGTGTCTTTGGTCAACATCCAACTTTGTCACACCTTCTAAGAGCAAACTTAGATCATTTTAAAATAACTTCGCTTTCAAGACGATAAATATTTTCAAGCAATGAGATGTTGCCAAAGAAATTTCTATGGACCTTGACAAAATTAGCATTCATTTCTTTACTGGTTACTTATCATGATATCTCACGAACCTCAGTTTGCTTGTTATCAAGTAAGCAACAAGTAAAGATGGGCAGTTGTGAATACCCACTTTTGTCCGGTCCATAAAAATCCATAAAACTACTTGTGTTTGATCCATGATCTAGCATGTATTAGAAATAAAATCTAAGGTGTATTAACCTTATAGTTATTTTGTGAAATATTGCAAATTATGACACTAAAATTTTCACATAGCATTATTTTGTTATATATGCTTGTCATATTAAGCATTGTTTTGAATAACTTGATGTACTGGAATTTGGGCCTTTAAGTTTAATCATCAACTCATCACTATTTTAGTCATCATACTAATCATATGCATATATTAATATTATAGGTTTGTTTTTTTTTTTTTACAATAAGATTATTAATGACCATAAACTGATTTCAGTTATAATTATATATTATAAATATTTAATTTGAAAATGGAATATATAATAAAAATAAAACAATAAACTGTTTTGAATAGGAGATAATGCCTAAAGTGGTGGCACGAGTATGGGAAAGTGGGGGGTTGTTACCCTTCTTTTAGGAAAATAAGTTTTTCTTTTGTGGGTTCTTGGCTTTAAGTAAAGGGGGCACGGAAAAATGGGAGAAAATAAGAGAACAAGAGAGAAAAGGGAAAGGATATTGGCAACAGTGAATACAAAATTAGTGCAAAGTTAAGCACACAAAATCAAGTAGGTGTCTAAACCATCCAAACCAGTCTAGAAGAAGGGGATTTCAGCATTGGGTACAGATTATCCCAAAAACAGAAGCTAACATACCCCGAAGGTTGCTTAAGATAGTAAAAATACTCAAAAGGAAAAAGCAAAGAAACTAGCTAGATCAAGCCGTGGTCGCCAGGTTAGCATCACTACCCGTGCATAAGCATTTTGGGCAAAACAACTTTCAAATATACATTCAGCTTCAACACAAATCATAAACAAAGAACATTAACCTACACTAATATGAGATTGTGTCTCTGTGCCCGGTAAATAAAAATCATTGGTGCCATGGATCGCTACCATCAATAGGCCAAACGCAACCTGCCTTCGTTGGGAACTCACCGCCGGCAGGAGCCTTCGGCTTCACCGGAGACGTACACATAAGCCATGAACCACCATATCCTCTTTTTCCTTTACCATCGGAGTCGTCAAGGACATTGCTCTTCTCTGTCCAGTGCGTGTTCTTTTTTGTCACCACCAGAGTCATGAATGGCGACGCCGCCGCTGCCAGACTCCTTCTAGACGTGGGCCACCTTCTCTTGGGTCGGGTTGTCACAAACCCACAGTTTCAGAAACACAGTTATGAGCGGCACGATTCCATCCGCCAATCGCACCACCGCGATCCACCTTCACGTTGGTTTAGCTTCACTAGTCATCTCCCTCCGAGTAGATTGGTTGCTGTCGCTAAAAGGAGAAGCTGGGGATTTAGGTTTAGGTCCCTTTTTGGTCTCTTTTATTTCTCTGGACAGAGGTGACCCCCATATAATTACAACTCTTCCCTTTTAAGTTTTTGTTCTCTATTTTTATTTTAATGTGATAGTGAGGTTACAATTCGTGTTGTATCTTTCACCTTGTTTGGAGCCGAGAATCGGTCGCGGTCATTTGTACTACTTCTGCTATCTATTGAAATTAGAGGAGGGTAAGCAACCAATTTTGACTCTTCATCTATTAGTTCCATTTCAATTAAACTCAAATAAATTTCTAAACTTTATTTTAAAATCAATAATGATAATAATAAAGTTTTAATTATTTTTGGGAATATAATGGTGAGGTTACAATTCGTATTGTGTCTTTCTCTTCGCTTCGAGTCGAGAACCGGTCGTGGTCATTTGTATTGTCTCTGCTATCTATCAAAAGTGGGAAGAGGGTCAGCAATAAATGACTCTTCGTTTATTAATCTCACCCAAATTAAATTCAAACAAAGTTCTAAATCTTTTAATCAAACCAGCATCCCAATTTTCAAAATGAACTACAGAGTCTTGATTTCCCTATTGCGCTCGGTGATACGTAGGAGCAATATGAACTTGTGAGACACAAATAAAAAATAAAAAATATTTCGTTTAGAAAATTTAATTTAAATAAATTAAGGGTATTCAATTTATGCAATTAGTTAGGGTATTGTTTTATTACGAGCGAACAGGGTGCTAATACCTTCCCCAATTCGTAATCGACTTTCGAACCTGGATATCAAAAATTCAAAAGCCCAATGTGATTGGCTTTAAATATTTTTCTACATTTTTAACTATAAAATGTAGTGGCGAATCTACGAGGTCGTGTAGCCGAAAATCGGGGCGCGACAATTAGTTCTTTATTTTTTATGTTTCTTAGTTCATAAAATCACAAAAACAAATTTAATTGTTACTTTCTTACTTTTGATAAAAGATACAAAGTATGGGTACATTTCTATTAGGAAATTCATTGTGGTTCAACATAACCCTATACTACACTACAATTGAATCTGGAAAGATATACAAATGTAAAATAGTAAAGTGTTATCAAATAAATTTTATTTATTGACAAAGAAAGAAACATTGAATCAAAGTGCAATTTAATTCATAAATTGTATCTTTGTGAAGAAAAAAAATAAACAATCATAATGAGTGATCTAACTACTAACATTTACTTTATGTCATTTATTTTCCGCAACTTACATTTACTTTCTGTCATTTATATTTCTGCAACTAACATTTATTTATTGTTTTATTCTTTATTCTTTATATCAACCCTTCGAAAGAAGCGGTAAGGTTAACTTCTAACTTTATGCTTTTGTTCATTTGTTTTCTTTACCAACCTTCCATAAGGAAGTAGTTTGGTTAATAAAAGGAAATAGAATTAAATATTACTCATTATCACTTGTGTTAATTTGCTAAATTCATACCATTAAATCGGTGATAGATTTATTCCACAAAACCGAGATGGTATGAAGTTATTAATAATTCAATAAAGCTAAGTTTTTGATCAAATGGAATATTCCTGAAACCATTATGCATGTGTTGGAAATCATTTCCAACAAAGTCGAGATGGCGAGCAAAGAATAAACCAGTCACTAAATAAATCGATCGGAAATTGTCATCACGCCAAAGAAAATATTTCAACTGTCATCTATGAAGTTAGGAACAGTTTGGGAGTAAATTATCCAAAATAAGCTCTAGTGCCAAATGTGAAACTAAAATGGCAACTAAGAGGTGGTGAATTAGTTGATGGGAGAAATGGTCAATTTTTTCTGCAATGTATCAGAATGTAAAAGCAGCAGAATATTGTTGCAAAAATTAACCAAGTTAAACTCAAAATGTAAGCATGAGAAAAGGGTAGAAGAAGAATAGACAAAGATTTTTATATTGGTTCAACTTCATGTCTACCGAAGGTTACGTCCAGTACTTTTGTCGCATAAGAGATTTTTCCACTAGATATATTGAGATGCAATTACAATTTATCTCTTTGATACTTTTGTACCTTAAACACTCACAAATATCTCACCCTTGGAAAATAACTTTTCCAAGTAAATTCTTTCCCTTACCACTACACCCTTGTGATGACAAGTTAATAATATGATGAAGAATGATAATAATGACAAGATTGTCTTTATAAGATATGACAATGCTATAACTTGTAATATTTTGATTCTTAATATATTTAGTAAACAATTGCTCTTGAAAAGTGTTTAAGAAAACTATATGAACTTGCACTTTAAACAACTTCAGAAAACTTTTGAAAAATTAGATCAAAATTTGAATTGGAAGTGCCAAGAATTGTTTACAAAAGTTATGAAATTTTTCAACAATGTTTTTGTGTCTTGTGTGTATCCAAATGGGTATTTCAAGGTCTTTAAATATGTTTCCAATCAGCCATGATACCCTTCCAAAGGTTGGGACACGATTGGAGTGAAACTCATTGAGTTTGGATGAAAACATCTCATTTTCAAATTTGAAAATCAGGTCTAATAGCATAGTGTAATCGGTTACATAAATGATATAATCTATTACCAAATGTTTCTATTTTTAACATAATCGGTTACCACTTTTTGTAATCGGTGACATTGTGATAGATATTTTTTTAAATTGTTTTCTTAGTCAGATAACTTGTTACATAATCCTAGTAACTTGTTACCAACTGTCATACAGTGCTTGTAACATGTTACTTTGATCAAATAACTCAGTACTTGGCATATAAAATATTTTTATAAGAGTTTTCAATTCTTTTCAAAAAATACTTTTAAATTTATTTGAGCATTGTTACTAACAATACTTTGAGTATACAGATAGAATTACCTAAGAAGACTTAATCTATGAATAATCCTTGAAGCTTGATCATCTTGTCTTCGTGGTCTTCTTCATTTTTATTCTTTTTGTGTTCTTGGTATCTTTATCAAAATCATGTCAAGGTCAAGAGCAAGATCTTCTTCACACAGGGGTCCCTTGCCTTGAGCATATTCTTCCCAAGGAGTTCCATTGTTCAATTGAAGGCTTATTGTGATACTGATTGGGTCTCTTGCCCTAACGCAATGAGATCCATTTCAGGTTATTATATATTTCTAGGTAACTTTCTAATCTCTTCGAAATCTAAGAAACAAAAGATTGTTTTGAGAAGCTCATGTGAAGCTGAATATAGAGTTGTGGCTCTCACAACTTGTGAGATAACTTGCTCAATTATCTCCTAGAGGACTTACAACATTCCTTTTCCAAAATTGCTTTACTTTATTGTGATAATCAATCTGCTATAGATATTGCATATAACCCTATTATTCGTGAAAGAAGCAAACATATTGAGGTAGATTGTCACATTGTTGGAGAGCAGTATAGTAGTAGCCACATCAAGCTCATGCATGTTCCTAGTCACTTGCAACTAGTTGATGTACTCACAAAAACCTTGGGTCTAAAGGATTAATTACCCTTATATTCAATCCAAGCTTGGGCTCCTTAATATATGTGTCCCAACTTGTGGGGGGTATTAGCCAATAATGCTCCAACTCAGGCCCAAGTCCAAGTCACCAATAAAGGTTCTAGCCAAGCAGCCAAATCTGACATAGATCACCCTGTCGTTCCACCCATGGCCATGTCTTTGGGATAAGGGTCGTTTCAGATTTAATTCATCCAAGAGAGGTGAACACGGCCTGACAGTGTCTCAGGGCACGGGTCGTGTTTCTCTAGTTGGTGAACATGGACTTGTTGTGTCTCAGGGCATGGGTCGTGTTTCTCATGTTGGTGAACACGGACTGACCATGTCTCGAGGCCCAAGTCGTGTTTCTTAAGTTTCTTCATTGTTTCTTGATGTTTAATAGGCACATGTCTTTTAGTTGGTAGTTAGTTAGGACTTAGTTGGGATTTAGTTAGGGGATTCTTAAGTAGGTATGGTTAATTCTTTCATTGAATCATCTTGTATCACGTCATTCTTAAAAGGATTAATTTTTTCATCATCTTCAAATAAAGGTTTCTTATTCGTTCAATTCTTCTTTAGATCTCAGAATCTCATTTTCTTTATAATTCCATTTCCTTTTACTCTAGTGTGTAAATTGATGATAAAAAATTGGGTATTCACAACCATACTCATCATTAAACCTTAATATTACCAAAAAATAATTTGCAAATAGTAATATAAACCACTTAGCATAATAACAAAAAGGCCACACTTACAAATTATAAAAGTTAAAATAAATGGATTCTTAGAATAATTTTGGTATACCAAAATCATGTTTATAAAACCACAACTTTTATTTATCTGAGCTCGACAATCCACATATGCCAATCCTTTACCGATTCCAAGTATCACAAAAAAGACCAAACACCTTATACAAGATGATTAAGTTATTCAAAAAAAAAATTGTAACCTCTGAAGTGCTTCAAACATTAAGAAATTAGTGTGCATAAAAAGATCAAAACCTACACCTAAACCATCGCATAGTTTAGCTTCATCATCTAATGTTAGTTAAAAAAGATTTTGAGTTCAAATGAATATCTCAGTACATGTATAGAAGTCATTGGCTCTCAGTAACTATTTCTACGTTGTCTTCTATAGCAAGTTAGATAGCATTGAGTAAACGATGCATACAAACTTTGTTGTATCGTCATGTAGAACTTTGGCCTTTTCTTGAAGCTCCACCTGTTATAATCATTTTTTCTATAATTTTCTTATAATATGTAGTAATTTCTAGAAGACTCTAAAATGTTCTCAGATCAAAGTTAGTGGCTTGGTTCTAGTAATTTCTATCTGATGTAATATAATTTTGTAAAATGTTAAATTCTAAACCGCCTGAAAGTGCAAGTTTTGTAATTTCTAAATATTTGTTGCTACATCTATAATTTTAATCTCTCTTTCACGAAAACTATGGGTGGCATCAAAGATATATTCAACCATAGATTGGGTATAGGATAACATCCCATCTATTATATCCTATTCCTAAAAAATCTTTTATCCATTGTAAACCATTTCTATAACTGTGTTGAGCTATAGCTAACACTACTCTATCATCATTTATTCATATCTAGAGAAAACTATAATCTTTTGAATCCCAAGATCTTTGGGACATTTTATAACAAGGACTCACAACTTCAACTCTTATCACAACTCAAAAGAAGGAAGTAAAGGTGGATATGCAAAACGTTGCAATGGGTTATTTATTGTACAAAAAGTCATGGTGAAAATTATTTTTCTAAGAATAATGAGAGTTACAAGCACCCAAGATGCATGTGATACAGTTAAGGATGAGTTTCATAGATATGATAAGGTTCACACCATTAAACTTCAAACTCTTATATTTGAGTTTGAATTACCTAAAATGAAAAATTGAAACTATAAATAACTATTATTCTAAATTGAAAGAAATAATAGATCAAATGAAAGCATATAGTAAAAATATTGTAGAGAAGATTCTAATTAATATTCCTTAAAACTCAATTGTGCAAACCAAAGTGTTATATATCACTGGCTAAAATACACCTAGAAGGGGGTTGAATAGGTGTAGCGGTCAGAGTATCTGCTTTTTCGAAAACAACAAATTATTCAAAAATAATCTCAGATTAATCGATTAACAGA
The DNA here is from genome assembly GCF_001865875.1 of Lupinus angustifolius. Classification (NCBI taxonomy): domain Eukaryota; kingdom Viridiplantae; phylum Streptophyta; class Magnoliopsida; order Fabales; family Fabaceae; genus Lupinus; species Lupinus angustifolius. The sequence goes on along the minus strand of NW_017727766.1, from coordinate 26,039 downwards.
ATACAAATAATCGATTAACACAATTACTTTAATCGATTAAATCAGCTCAGAAATTACAAACAGATTCAGTTTCTTGCACAATAATTAATCGAGATTTAAACGAATATACAGAGCTTACAAAATATCAGAATTACACCAGTATAGTATGGAAACAGAATATAGCAATTAAAACAATTATACAACGTAACCGATTAAAGCAATAAAGAGAGAAAGAGAGAGAGAGAGAAAAATTCTACAACACGATTTTTATCCTGGTTCGTTTGCGTGTCCACTTGCCAACTACATCCAGGCCTCCCGGCTGATCTGGGAGATTTTTCTTCACTATAATTGAAATAATGT
>NW_017727766.1:25182-25600 GCF_001865875.1 Lupinus angustifolius | reverse complement strand
AACAAAACAACCTTTCTCCCCCTTTTGACATTATCAAAAAGATAACCCAGGTCAAAAGTAGGCAGAGATATGTAGTTAAACATAAAACAAGATTAATGAATTAATTTTGGGATTTAACTATTAACCTGTTTCATTTTCGGTGGCTTGAACAAATACGTTTATTTAGACATTTAAAATAACTAAGAGGTAAAGAGAACGACATACAAGAATAACCATATCAATGAGCATGATAAGCAATGTAGTGCAATAAATAGCTTAAATTATGCATCATAAACATCTCATATGATCAAGATCCATTCACACAACCAAATAAGCTATTTTGACATAATTAAGCACAAAAATAGAATCATAGCATAAAGAGTAAAAGTATTCAGCAACCATTACAAACCATAATATGTCAAGCAGAGACAAATAAAGA
>NW_017727766.1:24851-25082 GCF_001865875.1 Lupinus angustifolius | reverse complement strand
TGTCCCTTTAATTCCAGAAATTTAACGGCTCCCTGAGCCTCCATATCATGCGGAAAGCTGAAAACCATCCAGGTTAAGTCAACATACCTTACATACGTGGGTTTGCGTCCTAGGAACTTCGCCAAACGGGTCTCTTGCAGAATGAGTGAGTAATAAGGGTCACCGCGGTCCCGAGTGGATGATGAGTCAGCTTCCGGTCTTCGTCCACGATTGGCAGCAGTTTTGAACCTT
>NW_017727766.1:24098-24751 GCF_001865875.1 Lupinus angustifolius | reverse complement strand
TACTATGCCATGCAACTAATGAACTGCCCAACAAGTGAAAAGTACCACTAGTGCTTTTCTGATCCAATTTACATCCGGCGAAATCGGAATCGGAATATCCTACCAAGGATAGTGAGGCGTCCCGAGGATACCATAATCCCATGTTAGTTGTTCCTTTTAAGTATCTCATGATTCTTTTAACAGTTATATAATGTAATTCCTTAGGTGATGATTGAAATCTTGCACACATGCATACACTAAACATGATATCAGGTCGACTTGCAGTTAAGTAAAGTAATGACCCAATTATACTTCGATACTTTGTTACCTCTATTGCTTTTCCTTTTTCGTCCTTGTCTAGGTAGCAAGCAGATGACATAGGAGAGGAGGCTTCCTTACATTTATCCATATCAAATTTCTTGAGTAGCTCTTTGCAGTATTTTGCCTGATGAATGAATATCCCACATTCTAGCTGCTTTATTTCAAGTCCTAGAAAGAATGTGAGTTCTCCCATCATAGACATTTTGAACTCTCCCTGCATCATCTCAGAAAAATCTTTACATAGAGTATCATTAGTAGATCCAAATATTATATTATCCACATAGATTTGTACAAGTAATACATGATTTTCTGATTTTCGAATAAAAAGCGTTGTGTCAACCAAGCCTCTTTCG
>NW_017727766.1:23544-23998 GCF_001865875.1 Lupinus angustifolius | reverse complement strand
TTCGTATATATACTATTTTCAGGTTAAGTTGGTTTTGGATTTGCTTATCAAGATTTTTAAAGGATTTGAACGCATCGCTTTTTGCAGATAAAAATAATGTCCATGTGAATCGGGAGAAATCATCAACAATAACTAGAGCATAGTAGCTACCACCAAAACTCATGATTTGTGATGGTCCAAATAGGTCCATATGGAGTAATTCCAATGGCCTTGAAGTGGAAATCACATTTTTCTTTTTAAAGGAGATTTTGGTTTGTTTACACTTTTGGCAAGTGTCACAAATTTCTTTGGTTTTAAAATTTAGTTTTGGTAGCCCCTCAACTAGTTCGTTTGATGATAATTTATCTAGATGTTTATCATGGATATGTGCAACGCGTCTATGCCAAAGCCAGATGTCATCTTCTTTTGAAATAAAACATTTTGAAAACAAAGTAGTGACATCATCCAAATTAAC
>NW_017727766.1:22923-23444 GCF_001865875.1 Lupinus angustifolius | reverse complement strand
GAGCTACAGGTTTTCTATATGGTCTTTTGTTCATAGTAGGGCGAGTATAACCTAGTCATGTGTGATCACCAACATTTCTTGTTTGAATTAGCATAGTGTCTAATTGTTGTTGACTGTTTGTGAGACGTGTGAGTTTTTCTTTAAGTTTAAAATTGTCTTCTTGCAAAGTCTCGCAAGTCTCACAGACAGGTTCTTGATATAAGTTATTTTTAGTGCAGTTACATGAGCTACAAGAATAGATGAGATCTAATGTTGACTCCTCCTCACTTGAGGTGCTTGATGTCGTTTCCTCCTCAGGTACATCCCACACGATGTAGGCTTTCTTAGACTTGAATTCTCTGGGAGTGCTCTTTTCTGAATCAACCTTTTTCAAATAGGTTGTACACTGAAATCGCATGTGTCCTACTTTTTCGCACTCGTGGCAAATGAAGCGATCTTTGGTATTCTTGCCTTTGTTTGTTGATTCCTTCGCTTCTTACTTTTGAAACTTCTTGAATCCTCCTTTTCTCTTTATGAATTTA
>NW_017727766.1:22475-22823 GCF_001865875.1 Lupinus angustifolius | reverse complement strand
GGTTTGACTCCCTTCCTACCGCCCAAGAAAACCTTTCTCGCGGTGTAGCCCCAGCCAAGAACCTATCCTTCCTATCAAGAACACTAAGCTATCGAAGATACAACACAATCTCGGCTAAAGAACTCATCATAGGATAGGGCTGATGTGACGATGTTTTTGGCACGTAGGTTATACTGGACCCTCTTGTGCTCATCATCGGTCCATAGATTTTTAGGCTTGTCTTTAGGTTCATTGTCCACTAAATGATGTGGAACGAAAGGGCCGTTGACTACGGATTCCCAAATATCTGAGTCAATGGCATCGATAAAAATTTGCATGCGGACTTTCCAGTAGGCATACCCTTCACCA
>NW_017727766.1:19678-22375 GCF_001865875.1 Lupinus angustifolius | reverse complement strand
AGTGTATTTTCAAATTATAAAACTCAAATACGTGCACTTAATTTATACATGTTCGACATTAAGTTTATGCCTAGGATGCACAGATTACATGTATTTATATGATGCATGAACATATTATAAATGACATATCTCAAAACTTAAAATGATTTAAAGTTTTATGCATATGAGACATGTATAGAGTTTACCTAAGCCTTAGACTCAACCTAAACTAATTATTAGTCTAAGTCTAATACCAATCTAGAGACTTAAGCATGTTGATTTGTTGATGATCTTCAAGCTTTCATGGTCACAAGTTGTCCTCATCAAAACTAAACACATAGAGAGAGCTTTCCAAAGTGCTATCTTGACATGCGCACTTTCACAAAGATATGACTAGACTATGGGAGACAAAACTAATGGATTCTCTAGGAGCTTATGAGTGATTAGGTAGGCATGATGAGGGTTAAAAATATATTTTAATTAAACCTCAAATTAAGGTCTCAAAATAAAGGATATGAAAGGATAAAATTTGAGAAATAAAGACATTTCTCTAGAAGCAAGGAGATTGTTAGATATTTCTATAGACACAATCAAAACACATGTCATATATGTGACATCCAGAAGCGGACTACTTAGAAAATATTGTCAATATTAAGAAAAGACACAATGTCAATATTATCAACAATTATTGTATGAACGAGGTTACAACTAAGAGGGGGTGAATTAGTTGACTTAAAAATTAGGGCCCTTTTTTTGCAAAATCAAGAGTTAACGTGCAGTAGCAATTATATGCAGAAAAATAATCAAGATAAAATGAAAGAGATAAGGGTGAAGAGAATACACAGTAATTTTTATACTGGTTCACCTTCTAGTCCACCGAATGCTACGTCGAATACTCTTGCAGCACAAGAGATTTCTTTACTAAGAATTATGAGTTGTAATTACAATATCTCACCCCGAGATTTCTATGTACCTTACACACTCCCTAATCCTTATTCACTCTTGGAAAACACATTTCCAAGTGATTCTAATCCCTTTCTTTTCACACCCCGTGAAAGAAAGTATTTTGCAACAATGTTGAAGAATGTACAACAATGACAGACTGCTTTTACAAATATGAAAGTAGTATAACTTGTAATCCAATCAACTCTTTATGTATACCAAGTAATAATGCTCAACCCATCTAAATTTTCCTAAGGGTAGACCATATTTTCTAATCATGCACGTGTTTGGTGTATGCCCATGAAATTTACAGTATGTGCATATGGGTTGATGAATGTGTATCCTAGATTTTTCAAATGCATGGATACTTTTCTTTTGAAAGATTATTTTATTTTGGACACTTGGTTTCTTAAAAACATGACTTTTTGAATAGCCAAGACCTCTGCGGTCTGTTGAGTGTCTTTGATCATTAATAATCTTTTCTAAACTTTTACCACTCTTGTTTAGCTTATTAAGTTCAAGACTTAATGTTGATACTTTGTTTTCAAGAGTGATGCAGTTTTGACAAGAGGATGATGAAGGTTTGTTTCTAAATTCATCTAACTCAGACTTTTGTTTTAGAAACATTTTTGTTAATTTGACATATTCATCATGCAAGTCATTAAATGCAGATTGAAGTTCAGAAGAAGAAAATAGATTAGAGTCGTTTACCTCTTCATCATTAGAATGATGAGATGCCATAAGTGATAGATGTGCTTGCTCTTCGTTTTCTGTTTCAGATGCAGAACTGGTATCATTGTCTTCCCAAGCAATGTATGCTCTTCGTCCAGTCTTCGTGTCATTCTTTCCTTTGAAAGAACTCTTTTTCAAATTTGGACAGTCCATCTTCATGTGACCAGGTTTGTCACATTCAAAACATGTAAAGTTTTGATTTGAGGTGGATGCATCATTGTTCTTGGTGAATTTCCTTGTTTGATCAATCTTTGTGCCTTTATTCCATTTTAGGAACTTGCTAAATTTCTTCACGAAGAGACTCATATCCTCCGTATCATCTTTTTCTGATTCATCTCCAATTGAGTCATATCTATCCACTTTTGCTTTTAGAGAAATATTCTTCTTCTTCTTTTCTTGCTCCTCATGTTGATCAAGTTGGCTAAGTTCTAGTTCATGTTCCCGCAATTTGCCAAACTATAGCAGCCAAAGACATTTTGGATAAACTTTTCTTTCCATAAATCGCAGTTACCTTTGGTTGTCATGTTCTGGTGAGTGATCTTAGAACTTTCAAGTTTAAGTCACTATTTGATAGAATTTTGCCGAGTGCAATAAGGTGATCGGTAAGGTGAGTAAACCTCTTTTGTAAATCAAGAATTTTCGCTCCAGGCTTCATACGAAACATTTCGTATTCCTGGGAAAGAGTGTTGAGTCTCGACCTTTTTACTTCCTCTATTCCTTCGTGTGTGGTCTTTAGAGTATCCCACATTTCTTTTGCAGACTTACAATTTGATAATCTAAAGAATTCATCAATACCAAGTGTGGAGATGAGGATGTTCTTTGCCTTTAAATCATATTGCACCTTCTTTTTGTCTTCATTGTTCCATGAAGCTTTTGGCTTTATTTCTCTTATACTATTGATAACAGTAAAGAGTATATATGGTCATTCTTCAATGGCATTCCATATGTCCAAGTCTTGAGATTCAATAAAGATCCTCATTCTAATTTTCCAGAAATCATAGCACTCTCCAACAAAGCTTGGAGGGCGGTTGATGTTGGAACCTT
>NW_017727766.1:13009-19578 GCF_001865875.1 Lupinus angustifolius | reverse complement strand
ATCTAGTACTCTTGCAGCACAAGAGATTTCTTCACTAAGAATTATGAGTTGTAATTACAATATCTCACCCCGAGATTTCTATGTTCCTTACACACTCCCTACACTCCCTAATCCTTATTCACTCTTGAAATCAAGTGATTCTAATCCCCTTTCTTTTCACACCCCGTGAAAGAAAGTATTCTGCAACAATATTGAAGAATGTACAACAATGACAGATTGCTTTTACAAATATGAAAGTAGTATAACTTGCAATCAAATCAACTCTTTATGTATACCAAGTAATAATGCTCTTTGGAAAACTTTGAAACACTTCTAAGCAACTTCAGAAAAAACAACTTTGAAAGTTAAGGACTAATTGCAAAAAGTGTAGAGAAATAACTTCAGAATAAGTTTAAGAGCTTTTGGAAACTGTATAAGAGTTGTGTATTGTTGTATATTTGTGTTGTGAGAGTTATAGCCTTTATATAGACTTTCCAAACACCCATGGTGCCTTTCTGAAAGTGTAGGAGTTGTTTGAAGTGAAGAGATTTCATTTGGAGTGAAAACATTTCATTTTGAAATCTAAAATCTGATGCAACAGCTCTCAGTAATCGATTACTGACAGTGAGTAATCAATTACCCAAACTCTCTGTCAACTGTTCATTTAAAATTAAATTAGAGTAATCGGTTACTCAACTTTTCAAAACTGGTAATATGTTACTCAAAGACAGTAATGAATTACTCTGAATAGTTTTCAGTTGGATAACTCTTTTCTCACACACGTAACCTGTTACTTAGCTGAAGTAACCCGTTTCACACTATTTTTGAAAATTGTTTTAAGTATTTTAAAGTGTTTCAACTTTCTTTAAAAATAGTTTGAGCATTACTACTTTGTATATTTAAGAGTTTTAGGATAGAAGTACCTATAGAGACTTAATCTAATTATCTTAAAGTTTTAGTCTTCTTTGTCTTCATAAGTATTCTTCTTTTTCTTCTTTTTGGTGATGTTGGTGTCTTCATCAAAACCGTGTCAAGGTCAGGACCAAAGATTTTCTTCACAACTATTCCATGTCAACCAACTCTCTAGCCATGATAAAGAATAATATTGGTACTTAGATAGAGGTTGTAGTAACCACATGACTAAGGATGATAGCATTTTCAAAGATATTGATGAGTTTGGCATAGTACATGTACGATTGGGCAATGAAACTATGGTGTAGTCCAAATGTAATGATAGAGTCATGGTGGAGGCTTAGTCAGATACACGACTTGTCAAGGATGTCTAAATAGTTCTGAACCTTAGAGAAAATCTTTTGATATTGGCCAAATGGAGAAAGACTACCTTGTTCACTTTGAGAGAGATATATGAAATATATATGATAAAAATAAAAAGGTTAATATAGCCAAAATTAAAATTAAATAAAAATATAGACTTTTCCAATAACTTGAAACTAACATTGCGATAAAGGTGAAAATGTTGATGAAGCATGCTTTGGTGGGCATCAGAGATTTAGTTATCTTGACACTCATGCCTTAAAACTATTATATCTAAAACGAATGATGAGATATCTTCCATGATTACGAGAGAATGAAGGAGCATTTAAAGGATGGGTACTTCGGAAGCAACATTCACTACCCTTTTTAAATAGGGAAGCTTGGAGAACAAAATAATGTTGGGACATATCCGTACTAATGGTTGGGGATCGATGAGGAATCCATCACTAACTAACAACAAGTATCCAAGAAAGACAGTTGAACATAAAACTCATAGAGAAGATGAGAATGGTAAAAAACCATCGGCTAAACATATTAGAGTCTTTGGATCTATTAACTTCATATAATGTCCCCAAAAAAGGGCATAAGGAGGAAGACATGATATTAACAAACATCTTCCTAGGATTTAGAACATAATCAAAAGGTTGTCAGATTTACAACTTTGAAAGAAAAAACATATCATCAACAGAGATGAAGTTAATGAAATTGTTGGTTGGAATTGGGATGAAAGGATATATTGATAGATGCAACATTGCAGAAGACAAAGGGTACTTTATCACTGCAAAAGGAAACAACTTAGTACAAAATAGTTATGTTGGTCACCACACTTTCAGATTTAAATGCTTCATTCAAAATGACTATAAAGCATTAATGACATGATTAAAGTGCAAGAGAAAATCAAACTAAAGAAATGGCAAAGTCTCAATGAATATTAGTTTTAATAAGAAGTTTTAAAAGAACTTAAACACTACAACAAATTTTATATTTAGTGGAGGGTTTTTTTTTGCGATTAGCAAAGGTTTTTTACCTCCACAATATAATTAGCAGAGGTTTCTAAAACCTCCACAGTTATGACCGCTAGAAGCGTTTTGCGGAGATTTTAAAAAACCTTTGGTATCTATACATTTATAGCAGTTTATTTGACTATTTGTGGAGATTTTTAACCTCCACTATTTGTGGTTTTATAATGTTTACCATTGAAGCTTTACACCTCCACTATTTGAGAAGGTTAATTGTGGAGTTTTCAACATCCACAACTCGAAATAACATATAGAGACCTGCTAAAAGAGGTAAATATTATATGTTTCTAGAGGAATTCAACCTCAATTTAATTTCATAGTTTTCACAACTTTAATCTCTTTAATTTATAATTATTATTTAAATATATAATACTAAATACAAATGTTCTTAACAATAATAAAATTTCATTGCAAATAACCAATGTAACGTAACATAGTTGAAAAAGTTATAATTCATCCTTCGTTATAAATCCAAATACATCATAAAATCTAAAAAAACTAAAAGTAGTCTCATATGACACTTTAAAAACAAAATACATAACAAATATGTACAAAAAAAATTGTCACAAGGGGTGTCCATATAGCCATGAGAATCTCTCATCTAAAAACCTAAGAACAACCTAAAATTGTCACAATTTGATTGTCAAAATAACACCAATAAACAAATATGTACAGGTACAAATATCTCCTTCACTTCAACAAGTATGAATGAATTCAACTGTTGAAAAGAAATCTTAATTCAGAGTAAATATTTTATAATAGCAGTTGTTCAATGTTTAAAAGTTCTATATCAAAAGAAGCACATGCAGTACAATAATTAAATATTACTCGCTTGATTGCTTGAATATGACTTCAAAAGTATATAATTCCAAACCACCCTATACGCTTTAGTGCTAGGTGCTAAGAAACAATGGGTCGGTTTTTCGGGACAAATCAACATTGAATAACTTCTATCAACTCTTTTATTCTAAGATAAATGTTTCTCAAAAAATTAAAAACAGTTGCAGCAAAGTCATTGGACTTATTTAAAACTAACAGGGTTGTTGCTTGTTAAGAAAGGTCTTTCAAGCATAACTAGATATGTTGTCTAACTCTGGTCTAATAAATAATGTACATAACAATAACAATATCATACATAACTGATGATGATTAGGAAAAACAGAATTGTTATTAATATAATCAAAATAACACTAAAAGACAGCAAAATTGTTGGTATAAATAACATAACAAATATGAAATAGTGCACCATGGTGGGAGTGGTGCGCGTAACATTACACGGGCAGTAGTGACAGGATGTTCAAACGACAACGTCTCAGCATAAAGGTGATGAGCATCAAAAGTTGCACCTTTCCACTAACACACACACTCATATTTCACATCCTCTTTTATAGAAATCCCAAGATATTGACAATGTTCCTAATAGACCAAGGGCAAGAAACCAAAATAAAATATACCTACCAGTTAGCAATGTTCCTAATAGACAATCAACTTAGTCTGGAGGACAAAATCATGCATAACCAATGACTCAGACAAAATAGCACTTGCATCAATATAACAACTGAATTGGGAAGATTTACTTCTTCACAATATCATTACTAACTTGATTTGAAGAACAAGACATACCAAATTAGAACAGACAACCGCTATTTGCTTTTCCAGCAGAGCCTTTGCAAAGAATGTTAACACCTACACGACAAAGGCAAAATTATTTAACCCAACATGTAGTTTTAAAACTCCTAGACAAGCATTATGAGAATGTAACACTCATGTCTGACTATATTTCAAATTCTAAGGAAACTTCCACGCTCCACCAAATCAACATTAAGTCATATCCAAGTCCAACATGCATAATTTCTGTCAAAATTGACTACGATTTAAGTGACTGATTCAAAGATTAATATATGTAAAAGAATAAAGTTATTAGTATTAGATCTTCACTTTAAATCTAGAAGAAATAATACATAAAAGTGATAAATCTACACAAATAACAAGTATCACTTTATAAAAAAGATGTGCTCAAGTACAAGATTTCAATATTTGTAGACTAGAACGTGAAGAAATTGTAAGAGGGGCAGCACTGGTGTGACAGTTGGGAGAAGATCCCTACATGTTCAAGTCTCAAGGTAGATCTATTTTATGCAAAGACTCACACCTCCAATAAGTTGCTAGTACAATTAATTAATTATTATGCTTATGTGATATCATGTTTTTAGAAACTCATCTCACTTGTTTCTTTGTAATGCACGAGAACAATATGCTCATATGCCCTGCCAAGAAACAATAGTGTAGGAGAAAATACGAACATCCCTGCTTCAATAACAAATAAACAAACACATATTGATTGTATTTCAAGGTCAAGATAATTTTATCTTCGTACACAAAAATATTTAGTCACATTGATTATGAGCTTTTCCAAAAATTGCACATTGGTATGTAGATAATTAAAAGACGCAATATCATGTGGTAAAGTGAATAGTGTGAAGGAATTGTAGTGAGGTGATAGTTACTATAAACTCACGGATCCAACATCCAGTAGGAGCATATGTGGAAAGTACGATTCTCCTCTCTATGTGCATAGTAACAATTTAGGATTTCAATATTTCCAACCTATTCATGACGCAGATTAGTGTGATCACTCAGATTAATGAGGAATTTGATGACAACACAATATATCAAGAATAGGCATTAAGATATGAGATGGACCTTAAGGCGTTCTTGTGCTTCTCCTACAGTTCTTCCATCTTTTTCCTTGCGCTAGTTATAACCATCTCTACGGAAGAAACGGAGGACTCTTCTATTAAATAGAAAAAGGGATCCACCTGTTGAAATGACATGGCAATGGCAATGTTGTTGTTTCAAATGAGTAGTAGTAAATTAAACAAAGATAGTCTAGCAGCCAAAGCTTCCTCAAAAGGAACAGAACAACCCATTGCACTACAAAAACTTAATACTTGAATCAGATATTAATAAAATACATTCTTCAAAAATAGATCCCAGTTAAGAAATCAAAAATTGGAAGCTGACCTAGCAGTCAATTGAGCAACAGCATTTCCAGCTCCACAGAAAAGAGCAAGTTCATCAATATCTTCATCGATGCACACAGTGCTATCCACATCAAAGCACACAGCATTAACATTTCTCCATAGCTCAATACTCTCTACCATTTCAACAAATCAAGCATCAATAAAAACACAACCACGATGATAAAATAAATAACTTTTTGACAATGATAGTGATTGAAAGATAGGTAACCTTTGGAAAGGACATTGTTATGGAAATTTTGAGTTGAATCCCTAACTGAAGCAGTTATGTGGAGTGGCCTTGAATGCTTCATTCCAAGAGAGTGATGGGAATTTGGCTGAGATGCAATTGCAGAGACTTGGGTGAAGAGGAAGAGATTGGGGATTTGTTCTTCCATTAACACCAATTGCGATTAAAGAGAAAGTGAATGAGATCGGAGTGGTTTTTGGGCATGCTGAAAGAGAGAGGGAGAGTTTTTTTTGTAAGGTAATGGATATACAATAACAAATCAATTAAAGATTCAAAGAGAATGATTTTTTAGTGGAGGTTTTTCATATATCTAATTAATTGTCTTATCTGTTTGGTGTAGTGAAATGATTATAATAATGACTATATTAATTGTCTGATCTATAAATTGCTTCAATATTTGAAGAAGATTCGAATATATGCAAATCAGCTTAATATTATTTAAAATTATCTTTTATTTCAAACATTTTGTTCGTATTTATTAACAATATAATAAAAAATACTCCTTCATGCCACATGTCATATCCTCCTCACATGTTTTCCCTTTCATGCCACATGTCACATCCTTTTTTCCCTTCATGCCACATGTCACATTCTCCTCACATTTTCCTATATTAAAATATGTCACATGTCACATTCTCCTTACATTTTCCCATCTTAAAATGTTCGAAGTTATTAAAAAAAAAAAAATTCATTCATGTCACATGTTATTACTATGTACCTTTCCACACTATCCTTATTTTTTATATATTTTATATGTTAATAATTTAATACTAATTAGCGATTGGTCTATGTTGTTACCCCACCAAAATTGAGTGTTTACCATACCTATGTTTTATTATGTTAAAATGTAATAGACATTGAGCATTAGATGAGATTGAAATCATTTTTCACATCCAAACTATTTCTTTACATTAATCTATGTATATCATGTAATATGGTATCATGTTTCAGACTTTCACTTTGTTATTTCCATTAGAAAATTCAAATTAAAAATTGTCATTTCTTTTTTCTTATGTGATTGAATAT
>NW_017727766.1:8999-12909 GCF_001865875.1 Lupinus angustifolius | reverse complement strand
AAAAAACTCATTTAGTATAATGATTTGATTTCCCTTTTTTCATTAAAAAAAATCATATTTAAAATTGAAAAAAATCATTTCATTTTCTATAAATTTTAAAATATTTATTTTAATAAAAATAATATGGTATCATGTTTCAGACTTTCACTTTGTTATTTCCATTAGAAAAATCAAATTAAAAATTGTCATTTCTTTTTCTCATGTGATTGAATATGCAAATACACATGTAAGATGTGTATTCTTAATAATGTGAATGTATAAGTGACATGTGTGTTTTAACTATGCGAATGTATGAGTAACATGTGTGTTTTAACTATGTGAATGTATGAGTAACATGTGTTTTCTTAGTAATGCGAATGTACAAGTAACATGTGAGTTTTTAGTCATGCGAATGCACGGGTCACATGTGTGTTCTTAACAATACGAATGCACAAGTAACATATGTTTCTTAACCATATAAATAATATACATGTAATATGTGTTATTAATCTTGCAATAAAAAAATATTGCCCCGTGCATCGCTATGCAAGGGTATCTTGTTTCAATCCTCTATCTCTACCCTCTTTTGTTTGTTAATCTCTACCCTCTTTTGTGTTGTTTGCTTAAGACATTTGTTTAACCTTATTTGAATATTGTGTTTTTTTTAATGAAACATTTTTACCAAATAAATAGTGGATCTATTATATGCAAAACAAAAACATACATATGAATATATTACCTTTATCTAAACGAATTTTAAGACTGTGATAACTTCAAAATTTTGTTTTGACACTTTAATCAAACTAACTTGTCGTATTGCTGTTCCTATCCGACGAATTGTAAGAGTCCTAAGCTTGGTCACCGAAGTGGGCCCCACTTAATGGGACCACCAGAGTTGACCCAAGGGACAGCATGCTTTCCGTACTCCACCAACCTACCTGCCAGCACAACAGACAGGCCACAGAACGGACACCCAACCAATCGCAGGCTAGAAGACAAGAATGGCGCAGTGTACGGTCCTAGCAGACCGCCTGACACAGGAAAAGCAACTCCCGACAACACCTTTGGTCGGCCACGCGTCGCGCCACCAGTCAAGAACTCAATGTCAACTCTCTCTTCTATAAATAGAGATCTCCACCAACAGGAAGTATCTTAATCTCTTCACTCTCATATATTACTCATTCTATTTGCTATTCTCCCACTAGTTCATACACTGACTTGATCGTCAGAGAACATTTTCAGGTACCTCCACCAGCGGGTCCAACTCTCCTACTTCATCCTGTTGCCTTGACGACTACCTCCTGCCCTTTCATCAACATCTGATCAACCCTAGTCTGTATTTTTGTGTTCTAATAAGAACCTTGGCGCCGTCTGTGGGACCTACTCACACCATGGTCACCACTAGAAACCGAGCTTTATCAACCAACCAAGTCGACCCTGCACCAAGTACCCTTCCCCTACCAAGACAACCATCCCATCAAGCTAGCTGAAGCCACCATACCACTCCAGAACAACAGCCAACCACCCAACACCTTCTCCAGATGCTGGAACGTTAGGAACGGCTCATCCAGCAGCAAGCCGACGTAATACAAGAACTCCGCCAATGAAAAATAAACCCTGAGGATCATTCTGAACGCCCCCTTCACGAAAGTAACCGTGAAGAGTCAGCGAACGAATCCCACCCACCATCCCAACCAACCCCACACCACTCTTGTGGTGCTAGGCATCCCTTTACACCTACTATCATGACTTACCCATTACCCTCCCATTTCCACCGCCCCACAAACATGGACCAATATGATGGGATGGCGGACCTGCAAGACCACCTCGACGCCTTCGAGGCTTCTATGTTATTCCACGGGGCGACTGACCCCATCATGTGCAGGGCTTTCCCCCTGACTCTTAAAAAAGCGGCCCTCCAATGGTTCACCCGCCTAGCCCCAAACAGCATCAACACTTGGGGAACCCTTGCTTCAGTCTTTAACACAAGGTTCACAGCGAGCAAGGAGCAACCAAGGTCATCATACACACTGTCTGGCATTCGCCAGGGATCCAATGAATCCATCCGGGCATACCTCGACCGGTTCAATACCGAGGCTATGAAGGTACGTACCCTAAGCCCCGAAGTAGCAGTGCATGTCCTCGTTATGGGACTCCAAGAAGGTCTTTTCCGCACGGAGTTAGCCAAATACACCGACCTTACTATGGAAGACCTCCGTTCCAAGGCCCAGCAATTCATCAACCTCGAAGAAACCCACCACATGCACACCCATACCGAGCCCCAAACACACCACCCCTCACGGGAAACCAAACGGCCAAGACCACAAGACCTACCCCGCGACCTACCCTCACTAGCCAAAAAGGCCAAATACTCCACCTATACCCCTCTGAACGCCAGCCGTTCCGAATCTTGCAAGAGGTCCTTTCTACTCACCTCGTCCAACTCCCACGCCCCCGCCCTACAAAGCCCGGCCCGCAAGACGGGTCCAAGTATTATGACTACCACAGTATGTTCGGTCACTTAACCAATGACTGCACCCAGCTCCGAGATACAATTGAAGATCTCATACAGGCTGGTCATCTGCAGCGATTCATCGCAGGTTTAGAACAGCACCGACGATCACCGCAACCCCGTCGCCCAGAACCCCCAAGAAGACGGTCTCCCCCACAAATTCAACAACGGCGCCCTACCCCACGTCCTCAGGCGGATAGGCACCAGGCAGACAATCGGAGACCACGGAGCCCAGTTGATATCAACACCATCTCCGGAGGTTTTGCTGTCGGGGGAACCTCGAGGACCGCCCAAAAAAAGTATGTCCGGGAGGTAATGCACGTCGCTGCCAGAAGCTCCCAACAGAAACAGCATTACAGATCCACTCCCCCCATTACTTTCGACTATCGGGATTATGAAGGCGTCGTCCGAGGCCACGATGACCCTCTTGTCATCACCGCCAAACTCAACAATAAAAAGGTTAGTCGCTTGTTCATTGATCAAGGTAGCTCGGCTGACATTATTTTTCAGGATCTATTTGAAAAAATGGAGCTCCGGGATCGCGACCTCTTACCTTATGATGGAGAGCTGGTCGGATTTTCCGGTCAGGGAATCACTCCCAGGGGATACGTAGAGATTTGGCTTACAGTCGGCGACCACCCCATGAGCAGGACCGTCCAAACAAAGTTCTTGGTCGTCTAATGCGATTCAGCATATAACGCCATAATCGGTCGGCCTACTTTGAACAGGCTTGGAGCCATCGTCTCTACACCCCACCTCTGCATGAAGTTCCTCTCCATCAGTCTCCAAGTCTGCACAGTAAAAGGAGACCAACAATCGGCCCACAGTTGCTACCAGATGAGCCTCCGCCCCCACTTCAACAAGCAGCACGTTCCTCCCTCCAAAAGACCTCGGAGCGTGCACATGGTAGAGTTGGCCGTCCGGGCGGACGAAGAAGATTTCCGACCACAACCAGACGGGGAAAAAACAACTCTACAGTTGGGTCAATCCCCAAGGCAAGTAGTATACCTTGGCAGTTCCCTCCCGCCAAGTCAAAGGTCACGGTTGGAGGCATCGCTAAAGGCAAACCGGGTATAGATGCAGATATGCCGGGTATAGATCCTTCTTTCGCCTGCCATCGACTGACAACAAAACTAGGGGCTAAACCAGTGGCGCAAAGAAGGCAAAAAATGGGGGCGGACAGGACCAAGGAAGTTGCTTTGAAAGTGGCCGAGTTGCTGGAGGCGGGTTTCATCCGCGAAATCACCTACACCACATGGTTAGCAAATGTTGTGCTGGTGAAGAAACCCTCAGGGAAGTGGCGGATGTGCGTGGACTACACAGACCTCAATAAGGTATGCCCTAAAGACCCTTATCCTCTCCCAAACATTGATCATTTGGTGGATAATTCTTCAGGATATCAGTACTTGTCCTTCATGG
>NW_017727766.1:8577-8899 GCF_001865875.1 Lupinus angustifolius | reverse complement strand
CATCCTCTTCCTCATCCTCATCCTCATCCTTATCCTATCCTCATCCTCATTCTACTCCTCATCATATCCTCTCCCTCATCCTCATTCTATCCTCATTCTCATTCTCGTCCTTATCCTTCTCCTATCCTCATCCTCATGCTCGTCCTCATCCTGTCCTCATCATCTTGCTCATCCACATCCTCATCCTCGTCCTCCTCCTCTTCCTCATCCTATTCCTCATCCTCGTCCTCCTCCTCATCCTTATCCACCTCCTCATCCTATCCTTATCCTCATCCTCATCCTCATTCTACTCCTCATCCTATCCTCATTCTCATTCTCGTCC
>NW_017727766.1:7899-8477 GCF_001865875.1 Lupinus angustifolius | reverse complement strand
ATCCTCGTCCTCATCCTATCCTCATCCTCTTCCTCGTCCTCATCCTATCCTCATCCTCATGCTCGTCCTCATCCTGTCCTCATCGTCTTGCTCATCCTCATCCTATCCTCATCCTCGTCCTCATCCACATCCTATCCTCATCGTCATTCTAGTCCTAATCCTACTCTCATCCTAATCCTATCCTCATCCTCATCCTCATGCTCGTCCACATCCTCATGCTCGTCCTAATCCTATCCTCATCCTCATCTTCTTCCACATTCTCAACCTCATCTTCATTCTCGTCCTCATCCTTTCCTCATCCTTCTCCTCATCCTCCTCTTAATCCTATCCTCATTCTCATCCTCCTCCTCTCATTATCCTCATCCTCATCCTAACCTCGTCCTCATCCTCATCCTCATCCTATTCCTCATCCTCGTCCTCCTCCTCATCCTTATCCTCCTCCTCATCCTATCCTTATCCTCATCCACATTCTCATCCTCATCCTCATTCTACTCCTCATCCTATCCTCATTCTCATTCTCGTCCTCATGCTATCCTCATCCTCGTCCTAATCCACATCCTATCCTCATCCTCATTCTC
>NW_017727766.1:7042-7799 GCF_001865875.1 Lupinus angustifolius | reverse complement strand
CGTATCCTCATCCTCTTCCTCATCCTCATCCTCGTCCTCGTCCTATTATTCTCATGCTATCCTCATGCTCTTCTTCATCCTCATCCTATCCTCATCCTCATCCTCATCCTCCTCATCATCATCCTCTTCATACTATTCTCATTCTCATCCTCCTCCTGTCCTCATCCTCATCCAATCCTCTTCCTCATCCTCATCCTGGTCCTATCCTCATCCTCATCCTCATCCTCATCCTATTCTCATCCTCATCCTCATCCTATCCTCATCCTCGTCCTCATCCTTTCCTCCTCCTATCCTTATACTCATCCTCATGCTCATCCTCTTGCTCATCCTCATCCACTTCCTCATCCGTATCCTCATCCTATCCTCATCCTCGTCCTCATCCACATCCTATCCTCACCCTCATTCTAGTCCTAATCATATCCTCATCCTCGTCGTAATCCACATTCTATCCTCATCCTCATTCTTATCCTAATCATATCCTCATCCTAACCTCGTCCTCATCCTCATCCTCATCCTAATCCTCATCGTCTTCCTCATCCTAATCCTCGTCCTCGTCCTATCCACATCCTTTCCTCAATCTCTTCCTCATCCTCATCCTATCCTCATCCTCATCCTCATCCTCATCCTCATCCTCATCCTCATCATCCTCTTCATCCTATCCTCATTCTCATCCTCCTCCTGTCATCATCCTCATCCAATCCTCTTCCTCATCCACATCCCGGTCCTATCCTCATCCTCATCCCCATCCTCATCCTAC
>NW_017727766.1:6566-6942 GCF_001865875.1 Lupinus angustifolius | reverse complement strand
CATCCTCATCCTCTTCCACATTCTCATCCTCATCCTATCCTCATCCTCATCTTCATTCTCGTCCTCATCCTTTCCTCTTCCTCATCCTCATCCTCCTCTTAATCCTATCCTCATTCTCGTCCTCCTCCTATCCTTATCCTCATCCTCATCCTCATCCTAACCTCGTCCTGATCCTCATCCTCATCCCCTTCCTTATCCTCGTCCTCCTCCTCATCCTCATCCTATCCTTATCCTCATCCACATTCTGATCCTCATCCCTATTCTCGTCCTCATCCTATCCTCTTCCCTATCCTCATCATATCCATATTCTCATCCACCTCCTATCCTCCTCCTCATCCTCATCCTCATCCTCCTCTTCATCCTATCCTCATTCTCA
>NW_017727766.1:6116-6466 GCF_001865875.1 Lupinus angustifolius | reverse complement strand
ATCCTCATTCTTGTCCTCATCCTACTCTCATCCTATCCTCATTCTCGTCCACATCCTGTCCTCTTCCTTATCCTCATCCTCTTCCTCATCCTCGTCCTCATCCTCATCCTCCTATTCATCCTATCCTATACTTATCCTCATTTGTCATCCTCTTCCTAATCCTATCCTCGTCCTATCGGCATCCTATCCTCATCCTCATCCTATCCTCGTCCTCATCCTCATCCTCATTGTATCCACGTCCTCATCGTCATCCTCATCCTATCCACGTCCTCATCCTCATCCTCATCCTCATCCTATCCACGTCCTCATCCTCATCCTCATCCTCATCCTCATCCTCATCCTCATCCTCA
>NW_017727766.1:5180-6016 GCF_001865875.1 Lupinus angustifolius | reverse complement strand
CGTCCTCATCCTCTTGCTCATCCTCATTGTCATTCTCGTCCTCCTCTTATCCTCATCCTAGTCCTCATCGTCTTCATCATCCTCATCCTCATCCTCTTCCACATTCTCATCCTCATCCTATCCTCGTCCTCATCCTCGTCCTCATCCTCGTCCTCATCCTCGTCCTCATCCTCGTCCTCATCCTCGTCCTCATCCTCGTCCTCATCCTCGTCCTCATCCTCGTCCTCATCCTCGTCCTCATCCTCGTCCTCATCCTCGTCCTCATCCTCGTCCTCATCCTCGTCCTCATCCTCGTCCTCATCCTCGTCCTCATCCTCGTCCTCATCCTCGTCCTCATCCTCGTCCTCATCCTCGTCCTCATCCTCGTCCTCATCCTCGTCCTCATCCTCGTCCTCATCCTCGTCCTCATCCTCGTCCTCATCCTCGTCCTCATCCTCGTCCTCATCCTCGTCCTCATCCTCGTCCTCATCCTCGTCCTCATCCTCGTCCTCATCCTCGTCCTCATCCTCGTCCTCATCCTCGTCCTCATCCTCGTCCTCATCCTCGTCCTCATCCTCGTCCTCATCCTCGTCCTCATCCTCGTCCTCATCCTCGTCCTCATCCTCGTCCTCATCCTCTTGCTCATCCTCGTTGTCATTCTCGTCCTCCTCTTATCCTCATCCTAGTCCTCATCGTCTTCATCATCCTCATCCTCATTCTCGTCCTCATCCTATCCTCATCCTCATGCTCATCCTCATTCTCTTCGTCATCTTCATCCTCATCCTATCCTCTTCCTATCGTCATCCTCATCCTAATCCTATCCTCGTCCTCATCCTATCCTCATCCTCATCCTCATT
>NW_017727766.1:0-5080 GCF_001865875.1 Lupinus angustifolius | reverse complement strand
CTCCCCATTCTATCCTTATCCTCATCCACATTCTCATCCTCATCCAATCCTCATTCTACTCCTCTTCCTATGCTAATCCTCATTCTTGTCCTCATCCTATCCTCATCCTCGTCCTAATTTACATCCTATCCTCCTCGTCATCCTTATCCTATCCTCATCATCTTCCTCAACCTCCTCCTCATCCTCATCCTCTTCTACATTCTCATCCTCATCCTCTTCTACATTCTCATCCTCATCCTCTTCTACATTCTCATCCTCATCCTCTTCTACATTCTCATCCTCATCCTCTTCTACATTCTCATCCTCATCCTCTTCTACATTCTCATCCTCATCCTCTTCTACATTCTCATCCTCATCCTCTTCTACATTCTCATCCTCATCCTCTTCTACATTCTCATCCTCATCCTCTTCTACATTCTCATCCTCATCCTCTTCTACATTCTCATCCTCATCCTCTTCTACATTCTCATCCTCATCCTCTTCTACATTCTCATCCTCATCCTCTTCTACATTCTCATCCTCATCCTCTTCTACATTCTCATCCTCATCCTCTTCTACATTCTCATCCTCATCCTCTTCTACATTCTCATCCTCATCCTCTTCTACATTCTCATCCTCATCCTCTTCTACATTCTCATCCTCATCCTCTTCTACATTCTCATCCTCATCCTCTTCTACATTCTCATCCTCATCCTCTTCTACATTCTCATCCTCATCCTCTTCTACATTCTCATCCTCATCCTCTTCTACATTCTCATCCTCATCCTCTTCTACATTCTCATCCTCATCCTCTTCTACATTCTCATCCTCATCCTCTTCTACATTCTCATCCTCATCCTCTTCTACATTCTCATCCTCATCCTCTTCTACATTCTCATCCTCATCCTCTTCTACATTCTCATCCTCATCCTCTTCTACATTCTCATCCTCATCCTCTTCTACATTCTCATCCTCATCCTCTTCTACATTCTCATCCTCATCCTCTTCTACATTCTCATCCTCATCCTCTTCTACATTCTCATCCTCATCCTCTTCTACATTCTCATCCTCATCCTCTTCTACATTCTCATCCTCATCCTCTTCTACATTCTCATCCTCATCCTCTTCTACATTCTCATCCTCATCCTCTTCTACATTCTCATCCTCATCCTCTTCTACATTCTCATCCTCATCCTCTTCTACATTCTCATCCTCATCCTCTTCTACATTCTCATCCTCATCCTCTTCTACATTCTCATCCTCATCCTCTTCTACATTCTCATCCTCATCCTCTTCTACATTCTCATCCTCATCCTCTTCTACATTCTCATCCTCATCCTCTTCTACATTCTCATCCTCATCCTCTTCTACATTCTCATCCTCATCCTCTTCTACATTCTCATCCTCATCCTCTTCTACATTCTCATCCTCATCCTCTTCTACATTCTCATCCTCATCCTCTTCTACATTCTCATCCTCATCCTCTTCTACATTCTCATCCTCATCCTCTTCTACATTCTCATCCTCATCCTCTTCTACATTCTCATCCTCATCCTCTTCTACATTCTCATCCTCATCCTCTTCTACATTCTCATCCTCATCCTCTTCTACATTCTCATCCTCATCCTCTTCTACATTCTCATCCTCATCCTCTTCTACATTCTCATCCTCATCCTCTTCTACATTCTCATCCTCATCCTCTTCTACATTCTCATCCTCATCCTCTTCTACATTCTCATCCTCATCCTCTTCTACATTCTCATCCTCATCCTCTTCTACATTCTCATCCTCATCCTCTTCTACATTCTCATCCTCATCCTCTTCTACATTCTCATCCTCATCCTCTTCTACATTCTCATCCTCATCCTCTTCTACATTCTCATCCTCATCCTCTTCTACATTCTCATCCTCATCCTCTTCTACATTCTCATCCTCATCCTCTTCTACATTCTCATCCTCATCCTCTTCTACATTCTCATCCTCATCCTCTTCTACATTCTCATCCTCATCCTCTTCTACATTCTCATCCTCATCCTCTTCTACATTCTCATCCTCATCCTCTTCTACATTCTCATCCTCATCCTCTTCTACATTCTCATCCTCATCCTCTTCTACATTCTCATCCTCATCCTCTTCTACATTCTCATCCTCATCCTCTTCTACATTCTCATCCTCATCCTCTTCTACATTCTCATCCTCATCCTCTTCTACATTCTCATCCTCATCCTCTTCTACATTCTCATCCTCATCCTCTTCTACATTCTCATCCTCATCCTCTTCTACATTCTCATCCTCATCCTCTTCTACATTCTCATCCTCATCCTCTTCTACATTCTCATCCTCATCCTCTTCTACATTCTCATCCTCATCCTCTTCTACATTCTCATCCTCATCCTCTTCTACATTCTCATCCTCATCCTCTTCTACATTCTCATCCTCATCCTCTTCTACATTCTCATCCTCATCCTCTTCTACATTCTCATCCTCATCCTCTTCTACATTCTCATCCTCATCCTCTTCTACATTCTCATCCTCATCCTCTTCTACATTCTCATCCTCATCCTCTTCTACATTCTCATCCTCATCCTCTTCTACATTCTCATCCTCATCCTCTTCTACATTCTCATCCTCATCCTCTTCTACATTCTCATCCTCATCCTCTTCTACATTCTCATCCTCATCCTCTTCTACATTCTCATCCTCATCCTCTTCTACATTCTCATCCTCATCCTCTTCTACATTCTCATCCTCATCCTCTTCTACATTCTCATCCTCATCCTCTTCTACATTCTCATCCTCATCCTCTTCTACATTCTCATCCTCATCCTCTTCTACATTCTCATCCTCATCCTCTTCTACATTCTCATCCTCATCCTCTTCTACATTCTCATCCTCATCCTCTTCTACATTCTCATCCTCATCCTCTTCTACATTCTCATCCTCATCCTCTTCTACATTCTCATCCTCATCCTCTTCTACATTCTCATCCTCATCCTCTTCTACATTCTCATCCTCATCCTCTTCTACATTCTCATCCTCATCCTCTTCTACATTCTCATCCTCATCCTCTTCTACATTCTCATCCTCATCCTCTTCTACATTCTCATCCTCATCCTCTTCTACATTCTCATCCTCATCCTCTTCTACATTCTCATCCTCATCCTCTTCTACATTCTCATCCTCATCCTCTTCTACATTCTCATCCTCATCCTCTTCTACATTCTCATCCTCATCCTCTTCTACATTCTCATCCTCATCCTCTTCTACATTCTCATCCTCATCCTCTTCTACATTCTCATCCTCATCCTCTTCTACATTCTCATCCTCATCCTCTTCTACATTCTCATCCTCATCCTCTTCTACATTCTCATCCTCATCCTCTTCTACATTCTCATCCTCATCCTCTTCTACATTCTCATCCTCATCCTCTTCTACATTCTCATCCTCATCCTCTTCTACATTCTCATCCTCATCCTCTTCTACATTCTCATCCTCATCCTCTTCTACATTCTCATCCTCATCCTCTTCTACATTCTCATCCTCATCCTCTTCTACATTCTCATCCTCATCCTCTTCTACATTCTCATCCTCATCCTCTTCTACATTCTCATCCTCATCCTCTTCTACATTCTCATCCTCATCCTCTTCTACATTCTCATCCTCATCCTCTTCTACATTCTCATCCTCATCCTCTTCTACATTCTCATCCTCATCCTCTTCTACATTCTCATCCTCATCCTCTTCTACATTCTCATCCTCATCCTCTTCTACATTCTCATCCTCATCCTCTTCTACATTCTCATCCTCATCCTCTTCTACATTCTCATCCTCATCCTCTTCTACATTCTCATCCTCATCCTCTTCTACATTCTCATCCTCATCCTCTTCTACATTCTCATCCTCATCCTCTTCTACATTCTCATCCTCATCCTCTTCTACATTCTCATCCTCATCCTCTTCTACATTCTCATCCTCATCCTCTTCTACATTCTCATCCTCATCCTCTTCTACATTCTCATCCTCATCCTCTTCTACATTCTCATCCTCATCCTCTTCTACATTCTCATCCTCATCCTCTTCTACATTCTCATCCTCATCCTCTTCTACATTCTCATCCTCATCCTCTTCTACATTCTCATCCTCATCCTCTTCTACATTCTCATCCTCATCCTCTTCTACATTCTCATCCTCATCCTCTTCTACATTCTCATCCTCATCCTCTTCTACATTCTCATCCTCATCCTCTTCTACATTCTCATCCTCATCCTCTTCTACATTCTCATCCTCATCCTCTTCTACATTCTCATCCTCATCCTCTTCTACATTCTCATCCTCATCCTCTTCTACATTCTCATCCTCATCCTCTTCTACATTCTCATCCTCATCCTCTTCTACATTCTCATCCTCATCCTCTTCTACATTCTCATCCTCATCCTCTTCTACATTCTCATCCTCATCCTCTTCTACATTCTCATCCTCATCCTCTTCTACATTCTCATCCTCATCCTCTTCTACATTCTCATCCTCATCCTCTTCTACATTCTCATCCTCATCCTCTTCTACATTCTCATCCTCATCCTCTTCTACATTCTCATCCTCATCCTCTTCTACATTCTCATCCTCATCCTCTTCTACATTCTCATCCTCATCCTCTTCTACATTCTCATCCTCATCCTCTTCTACATTCTCATCCTCATCCTCTTCTACATTCTCATCCTCATCCTCTTCTACATTCTCATCCTCATCCTCTTCTACATTCTCATCCTCATCCTCTTCTACATTCTCATCCTCATCCTCTTCTACATTCTCATCCTCATCCTCCTCCTCATCCTCATCCTATCCTTATCCACATCCTATCCTCATTCTCGTCCTCCTCCTATCCACTTCCTCATCTCATCCTCATCTTTTCCACTTCCTTTCCTCTTCCTCATTCTCATCCTCGTCCTCCTCTTCCTCCTATCCTCATTCGCATCCTCCTCCTATCCTCATTCTCATCCTCATCCTCATTCTCATCCTCATCCTCATTCAAACCTTATCCTCATCCTCATCCTCTTCCTCTTCCTCTTCTTCTTCCTCATCCTCATCCTCATCCTATCCTCAT
>NW_017727765.1:444825-445132 GCF_001865875.1 Lupinus angustifolius | reverse complement strand
AGTTCTTTGTTGTGGCTACTTGGGAAAATAGCTTGAAAGCAACTCTTGATGCTGAGTTGAAAAAAATTAAGGTAATATTTAAGTTGTTGTTAAGTTAATCATTAACATGATCACATTTCTTTTTCTATTATACATGACATCATGATGCATGACATCATTTTAGGATCATTGCTTTTTCTATTATAGAACTTTAGTGCATGCATGAAAAGGTTGATGATTTGAGAGAATATATATATAAGAAGTTTAGTGCATGTATGTATTTGCCAACAATGCTAAACTTTTTTGAAAGATCCGACATATAATTTTC
>NW_017727765.1:444458-444725 GCF_001865875.1 Lupinus angustifolius | reverse complement strand
TTTCTTTCAAGAGGATAATAATATTAGTGATAATTAACGGATGCATAGAGGATAAATATGAAAACATTTTTTTATGGAAATTACCTATATTAATTAGCAGCATTGGTTAGATGGTTTCTTTCTTTATAAGCAAATGAAATATTTTTTGAATACCCCAACTCCTTGAATAGATCTTAACATCTCATTGTTGTATAGTTGAAGATTTGCATATAATGCTCCAAAATTCATAAAGGATACTTATGAAATAGTTTAGTCTGCTTACAAGGT
>NW_017727765.1:440145-444358 GCF_001865875.1 Lupinus angustifolius | reverse complement strand
AACTCCTTGAATATATCTTAACATCTCATTGTTGTAGAGTTGAAGATTTGCATATAAATGCTCCAAAATTCATAAATTCCAAAATTCATAAAGGATACTTATGAAATAGTTTAGTCTGCTTACAAGGTCAATGCAGCAGACCTCATATAAATGACTCTATGATACATACCTAAACTAGAGATTTGCAACGATAGGCTATCGCAAAGGGCCAAAAGTAGCACATAATCATGACATTAAATATCATATATTAATATTTTACATTAATGATTAAAGTTATCATATGACATAGATAAATACATGAGATAAACCCAAGATAATTCACGAATCAAGGATAACCATGTATGTAATATAAGCATCCAAATTAAATTAGAGGATTTGTCAACTAGAATCTATAAACAATAAATGAGATATGATCAACAATTTGAGAAACATAAACAATTGGAAATTCTATTATACATGTGTGTCTTTTGGAAAATGTAACTACAGTCATGTACAAACTTTTTATGAACACTTAGCTCTTTCGAGAGAAGTTTATAAAATTGATTTCCTCGGGACTTCACTAAGTTAAATTAAAGTTTCTTACATGTCATGATGAGTTGGAATGAAGAAAAAAATCACATTTGAAATGGAGAGTGAATAAAAAGGAAGGAAAGGATAGAGAATTCCCACACTAAAAGTTTTACCTTCACTTCTGATAAGAAAATAGGAAAATGAATAATTCTCCAACATTCATCTCTACTTAATTACTTATATTATATCGTTTCATAAATTTGTTTTTCCTTTGTTTTATATTTCCTACAAACTAAAAGCTAGTGTGGGTCTTGAAATTGACCCACCCCATTTTCTCTTATAATTAGGAGAGACCTAGCTTTGCTATGGGCCTAGCATGAAATCCAATAAATATAAAAAGTCGATATACACATGTCAAACATAGACATGAACAGCGTATGTTTGGTTTGAAACCACAAATAAAACAGTTGCAATTCCCTCCAACACTTTAATCTTACGTTAACGTGTCTCTCTCTTCTCTTCCTTCCAAACTCAATCAACATTACGTTAACCATATATATGTACCTGATGTTAAAATTTTGATTTTATGGGATTATGACATTGATGCAGGCATGCATCTTTATAGTATATCAAAATAAATGATACCAAGATATCTGCATTAAATTGTTTTCAACTAATATGACTGAATTTGCAAAACACCATGGTTTAATTTGTCATGCATGCTTGCATTGAGGTAATACTTAAGCTGTTGTTAAGTTAATCATTTAGTATCTCTAATGATTTAGTAATTGAATTTAACATCAAAAATAGATTCACACAGTTATGATGGATAAGAGTTGGATTGAGAAATCAATTAGATCAAAGTAGTTCTTGGATGGGGTGGTGCAATTTTTGGATTTCGCCTTTTCAAATGTACCTATAAATGATCAAATTCCATGTCCTTGTATTACATGTGGATTTCTTAAAATGGGTAATAGAATTGAAGTGTTTAGTCATCTACTACAAAAAGGGTTTCCTAGAAAGTACACATTTTGGTACATGCATGGGGAAAAGCATGTGCAAGATAATGTTGAAACTATAGCCCAACCACAAGAAGAGTGGGTTAGACAATATCCAATGCAGGATATGTTAGATGATGTTTTTGGCATCTTTGATGATAGTGGAATTCAAGATTCCGGCCACTCAAATATACCAAATGATGACCAGCCTAGGGGTGATGCAAGTAAAGCCCAACAAGAAAAAATAAAAGAGCAATTAGGTGATGGAAATGAAGAATTGTACCCTGGTTGTAAAAAATATAGTAAAATATCATTCATTGTTCTATTGTATCATATAAAAGTCTTATGTAGTGCAACTGACAAAACATTTTCTATGATCATTGATCTTTTAAATGATGCTTTTCCCCATGCTAAACTCCCAGCATCTTTATACGAGGCAAAAAAGTTGATTAAGAAGTTAGGTTTAAGCTATGAAAAGATTCATGCATGTCCGAACAATTGCATGTTATATTGGGGTTCATTGGAAGACAAGAAGAGAGATAATTGTAAGATTTGCAATGCATCTAGGTGGAAATCTAATGGAAATATTAGTGGTGCAAATGATATAGTGGTTGGCCAAAATAAAAAATATATACCAGCAAAGGTCTTACGGTACTTCCCACTTATACCAAGATTGCAAAGACTATACATGTGTTCTAAAACTGCAGAGCTTTTGAAATGGCATGCTAAAAAGGCAAACCCGGATGGGTTGGTAAGACATCCGAGAGATAGTAAAGCATGGAAGGAGTTTGACAAAATGTATCCGGACTTTGCTTTAGATTCTCGTAATATACGGCTTGCATTAGCTACAGATGATTTCAATCCATTTGGAACTTTAAGTTCTAAGAATAGCATTTGGCCTGTGATGTTGTATGCTTACAATTATTCTCCATGGTACTGTATGAAGCAAACTTCTCTCATAATGTCGATGATAATTCCTGGTCCTAAGATGCCTGGCAATAGTATTGATGTTTACTTGCAGCCCCTAGTTTCAGAGTTACAAAAATTGTGGAAAGGAGTGGAAGCTTATGATTCCTCTACAAAAGAATCATTTCAAATGCGTGCATCATTGTTTTGTACTATTAGTGACTTCCCAGGTCTAGACAACTTATCTGGATGGAACACTCATACATCACTTGCTTGTCCATCATGTAATTTTGATACAGAGTCTAAATGGCTAAAGTTTGGCGGAAAATATTGCTTCATGGGACATCGTCGATATTTACCACTAGATCATAAGTATAGGATCAATAAATCATCCTTTGATGGTTCTATTGAGCTTAGACCTGCCCCTATCCCGCCTCCAGGTTCAAATATGTTGCGAGATATAGAATCGGGTCGTAAAAGGCCCCGTGATGAGGTTAAGAGTGAAAACAACCCACCACAATGGAAGAAAAAGGGTATATTTTGGGATCTACCTTATTGGAAATATCTTCTTATTCGTCATTGCCTTGATATGATGCACATAGAGAAAAATGTTGGTGACAATGTATTATTCACAATACTTGATGACAAAAGTAGAACAAAAGATAATCTTAAAGCTCGTAAAGACTTACATGCAATGGGAATTAGAGAGAAGCTTCATCCATATCCGAATTCCTCTAAGTTTCCTCCATCATGCTTTAAAATGAAAAATCAAGAGAAAGATATCTTTCTAAAAATTCTTAAAAGTGTGGTATTTCCGGATAGTTTCTCATCAAACATTTCTAGATGTGTTGATTTAAAGAAACGCAAGATCTCTGGACTAAAGAGCCATGATACACATATTCTGATGGAACATATTTTTCCAATTGCCTTTAGAAGATCTCTTCCTAAAGAAGTTACTTCAGTGTTGATTGAGCTATGTAACTACTTTAGAGAATTATCAAGCAAAGTTTTAAATGTCAAATATTTAGAGAAACTCCAACAACGAATTGCTTTGACCCTTTGCCATATGGAAATGATATTCCCTCCATCCTTTTTCACTATCATGGTTCATTTGGTCATTCATCTTGGGGAGGAAGCAATGATTGCTGGTCCTGTACATTATAGATGGATGTATCCTATTGAAAGGTAAATTTTTAGTTTACATGCTTAGTTATTTATTTTATTAGGACTTGAATGTTGATTCATTTTCTTTTTGTTCTAGGACTCTTGGCCATTTAAAATCATATGTTCGTAACAAGGCTGCACCAGAAGGTTGTATAGCTGAAGGGTATATTATGGAAGAATCTCTAACTTTTTGTTCCAGATATTTTCTGAATGGTGACATTGAAACAAGGTTCAATCGACCAAGACGCAATGACGATGATATTGGGGTCAATGTTTTTAGTGAATCTACTATCTTTTCGAATATATTTCCTACATTGGGAAAACATATTGGTGTAAGCAAGATTTTTTCGTTACCACCCATTGAGAAGCTACAAGCTCATCGTTATGTGTTAACTAATTGTCAATTGGTTGATACATTTCGCGAGTAAGTTATATGTTCTTATTAATAGTTTATGTTCATACTATAATGCATTTCAATATCAAATATGTGATAACTATTAACTTCCTCATACAGAAAGTGTAAAACTGAGGTCACAAGGATGCATCGTGGGCAAAGAAACTCCACAAAAGTTGTGGAAGAATATGTACACAAGCATTTCCACGAGTGGTTTAAAGAATATGTAAGAATATATATA
>NW_017727765.1:435440-440045 GCF_001865875.1 Lupinus angustifolius | reverse complement strand
AGCTGTGTCTGATGGCTAGATCTGACAACGATACAAATTCAGACTCACGCGAGGACAATCATGAGGTATATTCTGACACCTCATCCACTTCGGATGATTCACCTCCTTATGATGTATTGTATGATGCTTATGTCGAGTTGCATGACGAATTAAAGAAATTGGCTAGAATTAACATTGATAGGAAAAGGATAATCCTAATAAACGAACAAAAAATAAGCCAATTGCAAAAAGAATTAGATGAATTAAAACTGGAAAATGAAACTTTAGATCTCATCTATTCTTGTAGCTCATGTAACTGCTATGCTATTAACTTATGTCAAAAACCTGTTTGTGAGACTTGCGAGACTTTGCAAGAAGACAATTTTAAACTGAATGAAAAACTCACACGTCTCACAAACAGTAAACATCAATTAGATACCTTGCTTAATCAAACAAGAAATGTTGGTGATCGTACTGGTCTAGGTTATTCTCGCACTGCTAAAAATAAAAGACCATATAGAAAACCTGTAGTTCACACCAAAAATAAATATCATAAGCATTCTCCTACTTGTTTTTATTGTAACACATATGGTCATACTTATCATTCATGCTATATTAAAAAGTATGGTATACCTAGCGGAGTTTATGTATGGAAAAAGAAGGGAGATGATTCCCTAATCACTAACAGAAAAGGACCCAACATAAATTGGGTACCTGAGAAAAGTAAGTAATCTATTTTGCAGGTATGTCTCCGAACACATGGACAAAAATGGTACTTAGATAGTGGGTGTTCGAGGCATATGACAGGTGATAGATCAAATTTCCTGGATCTCTCACTTAAAGGAAAAGGATACGTCACTTATGGAGACAACAACAAGGGAAAGATACTCGGCACAGGAACAGTTGGTAACTCATCCCAAACTCTGATTGATAATGTCCTTTATGTTGAAGGACTAGAACATAACTTGTTGAGTATAAGCCAACTCTGCGATAAAGGTAATCGTGTATCCTTCGATTCTGATTGTTGTGTCATTCGTGATATTTTATCTAATAACGTTAAATTTGTTGGTCACCGTATAAATAATATTTACATGGTTAATTTGGACGATGTCACTACATTATTTTCAAAATGCTTTATTTCTAAAGAAGATGACATCTGGCTATGGCATAGACGTGTTGCACATATCCATATAAAGCATCTAGATAAATTATCATCAAACGAACTAGTTGAGGGGCTACCAAAATTGAATTTTAAAACTAAAGAAATTTGTGACACTTGTCAAAAGTGTAAACAAACCAAAAACTCTTTTAAAAATAAAAATGTGATATCCACTTCAAGACCTTTGGAGCTACTCCATATGGACTTGTTTGGACCATCACAAATCATGAGTTTTGGTGGTAGTTACTACGCTCTAGTTATTGTTGATGATTTCTCTAGATTTACATGGACATTGTTTTTATCATCAAAAAGC
Source organism: Lupinus angustifolius (assembly GCF_001865875.1). Classification (NCBI taxonomy): domain Eukaryota; kingdom Viridiplantae; phylum Streptophyta; class Magnoliopsida; order Fabales; family Fabaceae; genus Lupinus; species Lupinus angustifolius. The sequence continues at coordinate 438,594 of NW_017727765.1, read as the reverse complement.
GACGCGTTCAAAAATTTTAAAAATCTTGCCAAGCAAATCCAAAACCAACTTAACCTAAAAATAATATATATACGAAGTGATCACGGGGGAGAATTTGAGAACTTTCAGTTCGACAAATTCTGTGATAAGCATGGCATTTTGCATCAGTTCTCTGCTCCTCGCACTCCACAACAAAATGGAGTTGTAGAGAGGAAAAATCGTGTTTTAGAAGAATTAGCGAGAACCATGCTTAACGAAAGTAATACCCCCAAGTACTTCTGGGCTGATGCAGTTCATACTGCATGCTATGTTATAAATCGAGTACTCTTAAGGCCAAACTTGAACAAAACTCCTTATGAACTTTTAAAAGGCCGCAAACCAAATATATCCCATCTTCACGCTTTCGGTTGCAAATGTTTTATATTAAATAATGGAAAGCGGGCCTTAGGGAAATTCGACTCTAAAGCCGATGAGGGAATATTTTTGGGATACTCGATTCATAGCAAAGCTTTCAGAGTCTTTAACAAATATTTAATGCAAGTTGAAGAGTCTATCCATGTACAGTTTGACGAATCTTCTCCAAAAGAGAAGAGAAAGGTCGTTTCTGATGATGTTGCAGGTGCTTTGGAAGAAGCATACTCCAAGGACATGGATAATGAAAAAGGAGCCAATGATGAAGGTCAAATCGAACCTCAAGAGCACTCAGACATGCCTACCGTGTGGAAAACAAAGAAAGCTCACCCAATTGATAAAGTTATAGGTGACATATCTACGGGAGTGGTAACCCGTAGTTCCTTACGAAATTTCTGTAATTTTGTAGCTTTTGTATCGCAAATTGAGCCTAAGACCGTTGATGAGGCCATTGAGGATGTACACTGGGGTATAGCTATGCAAGAAGAGCTAAACCAGTTTGAGCGTAATAGTGTGTGGGACTTGGTCCCTAAACCTAAAGATCATCCCGTGATTGGTACTCGATGGGTCTTCAGAAATAAACTTGATGAATCTGGCTTAATAATTCGAAATAAAGCACGTTTGGTGGCCAAAGGCTACAACCAGGAGGAGGGTATCGATTATGACGAAACCTACGCTCCTGTAGCCAGATTAGAGGCCATCAGGATGCTTCTTTCCTTTGCATCTTTAATGAATTTCAAACTTTTTCAAATGGATGTAAAAAGCGCCTTCCTGAATGGATACATTCAAGAAGAAGTTTATGTTGACCAACCGCCTGGTTTTGAAAATTTTAAATATCCGAACCATGTTTACAAACTTAAAAAGGCACTATATGGTCTCAAACAAGCTCCTAGAGCTTGGTATGACAGACTTAGTACCTTTCTTTTAGAAAAAGGGTTCGAGAGAGGCTTGGTTGACACAACGTTTTTTATTAGAAAATCAGAAAATCATGTTCTGCTTGTACAAATCTATGTAGATGACATAATATTTGGATCTACTAATGATATCTTGTGTAGAGAATTTTCTGAGATGATGCAGGGGGAGTTCGAAATGTCTATGATGGGAGAACTCACATTCTTTCTAGGATTGCAGATAAAGCAGCTAGAAAGTGGGATATTCATCCATCAGGCGAAATACTGCAAAGAGCTACTCAAGAAATTTGAAATGGACAAATGTAAGGAAGCTTCCACACCTATGGCATCTGCTTGCTACTTAGACAAAGATGAGAAAGGAAAAGCAATCGAGGTAACGAAGTATCGTGGTATGATTGGGTCTTTACTTTACTTAACTGCAAGTAGACCTGATATCATGTTCAGTGTATGCATGTGTGCGAGATATCAATCATCACCTAGAGAATCACACTATATAACTGTTAAAAGAATCATGAGATATCTAAAAGGAACTATTAACATGGGATTATGGTATCCTCGGGATGCCTCACTATCCTTGGTGGGTTATTCCGATTCCGATTTCGCCGGATGTAAATTGGATCGGAAAAGCACTAGTGGTACTTGCCACTTGTTGGGCAGTTCATTAGTAGCATGGCACAGCAAAAAGCAAGCCTGTGTTGCTTTGTCCACCGCCGAAGCGGAATACATTGCCGCTGGTGTGTGTTGCGCTCAAATCCTTTGGATGAAGCAGCAACTTAAGGACTTTGGTCTTAAACTCGAAAAGATCCCAATAAAATGCGATAATACAAGTGCCATTAACCTATCCAAGAATCCCGTTTTGCATTCTAGAACAAAGCATATAGAAATTAGACATCATTTTTTGCGTGATCATGTACAAAAAGGTGACTGCGTTCTTGAATTTGTGGAAACATCTAAACAGTTAGCAGATATTTTCACCAAGCCCCTTCCCAGGGATGCTTTCTATGTTCTAAGGAGAGAACTAGGAATTCTTGATGACCAATATCTTGTTTAAAATTGTTTAGTTGTTTGCATTAATTGTCTTGCCTCTATATGCCTATGTGTTTCATGTTTAAATGATATATGTTGAAAATGCAAAATTATATCTCTTGATTAACTCCTTCTATGATTAAAAATGATCTCGATTAATCTGTTGCAATGCATGCATGTGTCCTAAAAAGTCGAAACCGTTCTGCTGCCTAAAAACCAATTTTTACCGTGTTTAATCGATTAAACACTTGGGGTTAATCGATTACCTGGGCTTAGTTTTTGAAAAATTCAAATTTATATTGTTTTAATCGATTAAACTGCCCGTTAATCGATTACCTGGACATCTTTTTTTAAAAATTCAAATTTTTACACTGATTTAATCGATTAAACCGCCCGTTAATTGATTAAAACCAGTATGTTATAGGCAGACAGTGTCTCGGTTCTGCACTTTTTTCGACATTCTCTTAACCTCTTTTATGCTTTGAGTCTCTGAATCAGTAACCCAACCAATCCAAGTGTAATAAGATAGATAAACCTCATCCTAACCCTCTCATACCATCAGAAATCGCACTTTATCATCCTTAATCCATCCAATTCCGAATCTTCCACCAATCAAACCCTAGGTTAAGTTGCCTAAAACCTTCTCTGCTCATTCAACATCATTTCGGGTTCAACACATACAATGGAGCAAGGTCGTTCAAAAAGGGTCAAGACTACAGCTACTCGTGTACGAAGAAGGTAAACCGGTTCACCTTCCACTCGGGACCACGATGACCCCTACTATTCACTCATCTTGCAAGAAACCCGCTTGGCGAAATTCCAAGGTC